>NC_092264.1:9860887-9988387 GCF_036320965.1 Panulirus ornatus
ACCCAAAAATAAGCTTGAAGTTCAACTGAAAATACCACAAAAACTTAGCTTGAAGTTCAACTGAAAATAAACACAAAACTTAGCTTGAAGTTCAAAGGAAAACAAGAAAAGTTAGCTTGAAGTTGAAATGAAAATAACCACAAAACTTAACTTGAAGTTCAACTGAAAATAACCAGAAAACTTTGCTTGAAGTTCAACAGAAAATAACCACAAAACTTAGCTTGAAGTTCAACTGAAAATAATAACAAAACTTCGCTTGAAGGTCAACTGAAAATAACCACAAAACTTAGCTTGAAGTTCAAATGAAAATAACCACAAAACATAGCTTGAAGCTCAACTGAAAATAACCACAAAACTTAGCTTGAAGTTAAACGGAAAACAAGAAAAGTTAGCTTGAAGTTCAAATGAAAATAACCACAAAACTTAACTTGAAGTTCAACTGAAAATAACCAGAAAACTTAGCTTGAAGTTCAACAAACAATAACCACAAAACTTAGCTTGAAGTTCAACTGAAAATAATAACAAAACTTCGCTTGAAGGTCAACTGAAAATAACCACAAAACTTAGCTTGAAGTTCAACTGAAAATAACCACAAAACATAGCTTGAAGTTCAACTGAAAATAACCACAAAACTTAGCTTGAAGTTCAACTGAAAATAACCACAAAACTTAGCTTGAAGTTCAACTGAGAATAACCAAAAAACTTAGATTGAAGTTGAACTGAAAATAACCACAAAACTTAGCTTGAAGTTCAACGGAAAATAACAACAAAACTTAGCTTGAAGTTCAACTGAAAATAATCACAAAAGTTAGCATTGAAGTTCAAATGAAAATAACCACAAAACATAGCTTGAAGTTCAACTGAAAATATCAACAAAACATATCTTGAAGTTCAACTGAAAATATCCACAAAAAATAGCTTCAAGTTCAACTGAAAATAACAACTAAACTTAGCTTGAAGTTCAACTGAGAATAACCACAAAACTTAGATTGAGGTTCAAATGAAAATAACAACAAAACTTACCTTGAAGTTCAACTGAAAATAACCACAAACTTTACCTTGACGTTCAACTGAAAATAACCACAAAACGTAGCCTAAAGTTCAAAAGAAAATATCCAAAAACCTTACCTTGAAGTTCAACTGAAAATAACCACAAAACTGAGCTTGAAGTTCAACTGAAAATAACCACAAAACTTAGCTTGAAGTTGAACTATAAATAACCACAAACCCTACCTTGAAGTTCAACTGAATATAAGCACAAAACTTAGATTGATGTTCAAATGATAATAACAACAAAACTTAGCTTGAAGTTCAACTGAAAATAACCACAAACCTTATCTTGAAGTTCAACTGAAAACCAAAAAACGTAGCCTAATGTTCAACAGAAAATATCCAAAAATCTTAGCTTGAAGTGCAAATGAAAATAAACAAAAAACCTAGCTTGAAGTTCAACTGAAAATAACCAAAAAACATAGCTTGAAGTTCAACTGAAAATAACCACAAACCTTATTTTGAAGTTCAACTGAAAACCAAAAAACGTAGCCTAATGTTCAACAGAAAATATCCAAAAATCTTAGCTTGAAGTGCAAATGAAAATGAATAAAAAACCTAGCTTGAAGTTCAACTGAAAATAACCACAAAACTTAGCTTGAAGTTCAACTGAAAATAGCCACAAAACTTAGATTGAAGTTCAATTGAAAATAACCAAAAAAGATAGCTTGAAGTTCAACGGAAAATAACCAAAAAAACTATCTTCAACTTCAACTGAAAATAACCACAAAACTTAGCTTGAAGTTCAAATGAAAATAATCACAAAACTTAGCTTGAAGTTCAATTGAAAATGACCAGAAAACTTATCTTGAAGTTCAATGAAAATAACCACAAAACGTAGCTTGAAGTTCAAATGATAATAACCACAAAACTTAGCTTGATGTTCAACTGAAAATAACCACAAAACTTAGCTTGAAGTTCAACCAAAAATAACCACAAAACTTAGCTTGAAGTTCAACTGAAAATAACCACAAAACTTAGCTGGAAGTTCAACTGAAAATAACCAGAAAACCTAGCTTGAAGTTCAACTGAAAATAACCACAAAACTTAGCTTGAACTTCAACTAAAAATAACCACAAAACACAGCTTGAAGTTCAACTGAAAATAACCACAAAACTTTCCTTGACGTTCAACTGAAAATAACCACAAAACTTAGATTGAAGTTCAACTGAAAATAACCACAAAACTTAGATTGAAGTTCAACTGAAAATAACCACAAAACTTAGCTTGAAGTTCAACTGAAAATAACCACAAAACTTTCCTTGAAGTTCAACTGAAAATAACAAGAAACCTTACATTGAAGTTCAACTGAAAATAACCACAAAACTTAGATTAAAGTTCAACTGAAAATAACAACAAAACTTAGCTTGAAGTTCAACAGAAAATAACCACAAAACTTAGATGGAAGTTCAACTGAAAATAACCACAAAACGTAGCCTAAAGTTCAACTGAAAATATCTAAAAAATTTAGCTTGACGTTCAACTGAAAATAACCACAAAACTTAGCTTGAAGTTCAACAGAAAATAACCACAAAACTTAGCTTGAAGTTCAACTGAAAATATCCACAAAAATTAGCTTGAAGTTCAAATGAAATAACCACAAAACTTAGCTTGAAGTTCAACTGAAAATAACCACAAAACTTAGCTTGAAGTTCAACTGAAAATAACCACAAAAATTAGCTTGAAGTTCAACTAAAAATAACCACAAAACTTAAATTGAAGTTCAAATGAAAATAACTACAAAACTTAGCTGGAAGTTCAACTGAAAATACCCACAAAACCTAGCTTGAAGTTCAACTGAAAATAACCAAAAAACGTAGCTTGAAGTTCAACTGAAAATAACCACAAAACTTATCTTGAAGTTCAACTGAAAATAACTACAAAACTTAGCTTGAAGTTCAACTAAAAATAACCACAAAACATAGCTTGAAGTTCAACTGAAAATATCAACAAAACTTAGCTTGAAGTTCAACTGAAAATAACCACAAACATTACCTTGAAGTCCAACTGAAAATAACCACAAAACTTAGATTGAAGTTCAACTGAAAATAACAACAAAACTTAGCTTGAAGTTCAACTGAAAATAACCACAAAATCTAAATCCCCTTTGACGTCTTCAAAGGCCTTTAGAGCGGAATACTGGCATATGAAGGGAAAGACTTAGATTGAAGTTCAACTGAAAATAACCACAAAACGTAGCCTAAAGTTCAACTGAAAATATCCAAAAAACATAGCTTGAAGTTCAACTGAAGATAACCACATAACTTAGCTTGAAGTTCAACTGAAAATAACCACAAAACTTAGCTTGAAGTTAAACTGAAAATAACCAAAAAACTTAGCTTGAAGTTCAACTGTAAATAACCACAAAATTTAGCTTGAAGTTCAACTGAAAATAACCACAAAACTTAGCTTGAAGTTCAACTGAAAATAATCACAAAAATTAGCTTGAAGTTCAACTGAAAATAAACCAAACAAATTAGCTTGAAGTTCAACTGAAAATAACCACAAAACCTAGATTGAAGTTCAACTGAAAATAACCACAAAACTTAGCTTGAAGTTTAAATGAAAATAACCACTAAACTTAGATTGAAGTTCAACTGAAAATACGAAGAAAACTTAGCTTGAAGTTCAACTGAAAATAACCACAAAACCTAGCTTGAAGTTCAACTGAAAATAACCACAAAACTTAGCTTGATGTTCAATTGAAAATAACCAAAAAAAATAGCTTCAAGTTCAACTGAAAGTAACCACAAAACTTAACTTGACGTTAAACAGAAACTAACCACAAAATATAGCTTGAAGTTCAACTGAAAATAACCACAAAACTTAGCTTGAAGTTCAACTGATAATAACAATAAAACTTAGCTTGAAGTTCAACTGATAATAACCACAAAACTTAGCTTGAAGTTCAACGGAAAATAACAAGAAAAGTTAGCTTGAAGTTCAAATGAAAATAACCACAAAACCTAACCTGAAGTTCAACTGAAAATAACCAGAAAACTTAGCTTGAAGTTCACCTGAAAATAATAACAAAAACTTAGCTTGAAGGTCAACTGAAAATAACCACAAAACTTAGCTTGAAGTTCAACTGAAAATAACCATAAAACTTAGCTTGAAGTTCAACATAAAATAACCACAAAACTTAGCTTGAAGTTCAACTGAAAATAACCAGAAAACTTAGTTTGAAGTTCAAATGAAAATAACCACAAAACTTAGCTTGAAGTTCAACTGAAAATAACCACAAAACTTTGCTTGAAGTTCAACTGAGAATAACCACAAAACTTAGATTTAAGTTCAACTGAAAATAAACAGAAAACTTAGCTTGAAGTTCAACTGAAAATAACCAAAAAACTTTGCTTGAAGTTCAACTGCCAATAACCACAAAACTTAGCTTGAATTTCATCTGAAAATAAACACAAAACGTAGCTTGAAGTTCAAGCGAAAATAACCACAAAACTTAGCTTGATGTTCAACTGAAAATAACGACAATACTTAGCTTGAAGTTCAACTGAAAATATCAACGAAACATAGCTTGACGTTCAACTGAAAATAACCACAAAACTTAGCTTGAAGTTCAACTGAATATAACAACAAAACTTAGCTTGAAGTTCAACTGAGAATAACCACAAAATTTAGATTGAGGTTCAAATGAAAATAACAACAAAACTTAGCTTGAAGTTCAACTGAAAATAACCAAAAAACCTAAATTGAAGTTTAACTGAAAATGACCAGATAACTTAGCTTGAAGTTCAACTGAAAATAACCACAAAACTTAGCTTGAAGTTCAACTGAAAATAATAAAAAATACTTAGCTTGAAGTTCAACTAAAAATAACCACAAAACCTAGCTAGAAGTTCAACTGAAAATAACCAGAAACCTTACATTGAAGTTCAACTGAAAATAACCACAAAACTTAGATTGAGGTTCAAATGAAAATAACAACAAAACTTAGCTTGAAGTTCAACTGAAAATAACCACAAACTTTACCTTGACGTTCAACTGAAAATAACCACAAAACGTAGGCTAAAGTTCAACAGAAAATATCCAAAAACCTTACCTTGAAGTTCAACTGAAAATAACCAGAAACCTTACATTGAAGTTCAACTGAAAATAACCACAAAACTTAGATTAAAGTTTAACTGAAAATAACAACAAAACTTAGCTTGAAGTTCAACAGAAAATAACCACAAAACTTAGATGGAAGTTCAACTGAAAATAACCACAAAACGTAGCCTAAAGTTCAACTGAAAATATCTAAAAAATTTAGCTTGAAGTTCAACTGAAAATAACCACAAAACGTAGATTGAAGTTCAACTGAAAATAACCACAAAACTTAGCTTGAAGTTCAACAGAAAATAACCACAAAACTTAGCTTGAAGTTCAACTGAAAATATCCACAAAAATTAGCTTGAAGTTCAAATGAAAATAACCACAAAACTTAGCTTGAAGTTCAACTGAAAATAACCACAAAACTTAGCTTGAAGTTCAACTGAAAATAACCACAAAACTTAGCTTGAAGTTCAACTAAAAATAACCACAAAACTTAAATTGAAGTTCAAATGAAAATAACTACAAAACTTAGCTGGAAGTTCAACTGAAAATAACCAAAAAACCTAGCTTGAAGTTCAACTGAAAATAACCACAAAACGTACCTTGAAGTTCAACTGAAAATAACCACAAAACTTATCTTGAAGTTCAACTGAAAATAACCATAAAACTTAGCTTGAAGTTCAACTAAAAATAACCACAAAACATAGCTTGAAGTTCAACTGAAAATATCAACAAAACTTTCCTTGAAGTTCAACTGAAAATAACCACAAAACTTAGATTGAAGTTCAACTGAAAATAACCACAAAACTTAGCTTGAAGTTCAACTGAAAATAACAACAAAACTTAGCTTGAAGTTCAACTGAAAATAACAACAAACATTACCTTGAAGTCCAACTGAAAATAACCACAAAACTTAGATTGAAGTTCAACTGAAAATAACAACAAAACTTAGCTTGAAGTTCAACTGAAAATAACCACAAAACTTAGATTGAAGTTCAACTGAAAATAACCACAAAACGTAGCCTAAAGTTCAACTGAAAATATCCAAAAAACATAGCTTGAAGTTCAACTGAAGATAAGCACATAACTTAGCTTGAAGTTCAACTGAAAATAACCACAAAACTTAGATTGAAGTTCAACTGAAAATAACCAAAAATTTAGATTGAAGTTCAAATGAAAATAACCACAAAACTTAGCTTGAAGTTCAACTGAAAATAACCACAAAACTTAGCTTGAAGTTCAACTGAATATAACCAAAAAATTTAGCTTGAAGTTCAACTGTAAATAACCACAAAATTTAGCTTGAAGTTCAACTGAAAATAACCACAAAACTTAGCTTGAAGTTCAACTGAAAATAATCACAAAAATTAGCTTGAAGTTCAAGTGAAAATAAACCAAAAAAATTAGCTTGAAGTTCAACTGAAAATAACCACAAAACCTAGATTGAAGTTCAACTGAAAATAACCACAAAACTTAGCTTGAAGTTTAAATGAAAATAACCACTAAACTTAGATTGAAGTTCAACTGAAAATACACAGAAAACTTAGCTTGAAGTTCAACTGAAAATAACCACAAAACCTAGCTTGAAGTTCAACTGAAAATAACCACAAAACTTAGCTTGAGGTTCAATTGAAAATAACCAAAAAAAAAAACCTTCAAGTTTAACTGAAAGTAACCACAAAACTTAACTTGACGTTAAACAGAAACTAACCACAAAACATAGCTTGAAGTTCAACTGAAAATAACCACAAAACTTAGCTTGAAGTTCAACTGAAAATAACAATAAAACTTAGCTTGAAGTTCAACTGAAAATAACCACAAAACTTATATTGAAGTTCAACGGAATATAACAAGAAAAGTTAGCTTGAAGTTCAAATGAAAATAACCACAAAACTTAACTTGAAGTTCAACTGAAAATGACCACAAAACTTAGCTTGAAGTCCAACTGAAAATAACAACAAAACTTAGCTTGAAGTTCAGCTGAGAATAACCACAAAACTTAGACTGAGGTTCAAATGAAAATTACAACAAAACTTAGCTTGAAGTTCAACTGAAAATAACCACACACCTTACCTTGACGTCCAACTGAAAATAACCACAAAACGTAGCCTAAAGTTACACAGAAAATATCCAAAAATCTTACCTTGAAGTTCAACTGAAAATAACCACAAAACAGAGCTTGAAGTTCAACTGAAAATAACCACAAAACTTAGCTTGAAGTTCAACTGAAAATAACCACAAACCTTACCTTGAAGTTCAACTGAAAATATCCACAAAGCTTAGATTGATGTTCAAATGAAAATAACAACAAAACTTAGCTTGAAGTTCATGTGAAAATAACCACAAACCTTTCCTTGAAATTCAACTGAAAATAACCACAAAACGTAGCCTAATGTTCAACAGAAAATATCCAAAAATCTTATCTTGAAGTGCAAATGAAAAAAACGACAAAACTTAGCTTGAAGTTGAACTGAAAATAACTACAAAACTCAGCTTGAAGTTCAACTGAAAATAATCACAAAATTTAGATTGAAGTTCACCTGAAAATAACCACAAAACTCAACTTGAAGTTCAACTGAAAATAACTACAAAACTTAGCTTGAAGTTCAACTGAAAATAACCACAAAACTTAGCTTGAAGTTCAAATGAAAATAACCACAAAACTTAGCTTGAAGTTCAACTGAAAATAACCAAAAAACCTAGATTGAAGTTCAACTGAAAATGACCAGAAAACTTAGCTTGAAGTTCAACTGAAATAACCACAGAACGTAGCTCTAAGTTCAACTGAAAGTGATAAAGAAAACTTAGCTTGAAGTTCAACTGAAAATAACCACAAAACCTAGCTTGAAGTTCAACTGAAAATAACCACAAACCTTACCTTTAAGTTCAATTAAAAATAACCGCAAAACCTAGCTTGAAGTTCAACTGAAAACAACCACAAAACTTAGCATGACGTTCAACAGAAAATAGCCACAAAACTTAGCTTAAAGTTGAACCAAAAATAACCAAAAAACCTAGCTTGAAGTTCAACTGAAAATAACCACTAAACTTAGCTTGATGTTCAACTGAAAATAACCACAAAACTTAGCTTGAAGTTCAACTGAAAATAACCACAAAACCTAGCTTGAAGTTCAACTGAAAATGAATACAAAATGTAGCTTGACGGTCAACTGAAAATAATCACAAAACTTAGCTTGAAGTTCAACTGAAAATAGCCACAAAACTTAGATTGAAGTTCAACTGAAAATAACCAAAAAACATAGCTTGAAGTTCAACGGAAAATAACCAAAAAACTATCTTGAACTTCAACTGAAAATAACCACAAAACTTAACTTGAAGTTCAATTGAAAATAACCACAAAAATTATCTTGAAGTTCAACTGAAAATAACCACCAAACTTACATTGAAGTTGTACTGAAAATAACCACAAAACTTAGCTTGAAGTTCAACTGAAAATAACCACAAAACCTAGCTTGAAGTTCAATTGAAAATGACCAGAAAACTTAGCTTGAAGTTCAACTGAAAATAACCACAAAACTTAGCTTGAAGTTCAACTGATAATAACCACAAAACTTAGCTTGATGTTCAACTGAAAATAACCACAAAACTTAGCTTCAAGTTAAACCAAAAATAACCACAAAACTCAGGTTGAAGTTCAACTGAAAATAACCACAAAACTTAGCTGGAAGTTCAACTTAAAATAACCACAAAACCTAGCTTGAAGTTCAACTGAAAATAAGCACAAAACTTTCCTTGAAGTTCAACTAAAAATAACCACAAAACACAGCTTGAATTTCAACTGAAAATAGCCACAAAACTTTCCTTAAAGTTCAACTGAAAATAACAACAAAACTTAGATTGAAGTTCAACTGAAAATAACCACAAAACTTAGCTTGAAGTTCAATTGAAAATAACCACAAAACTTAGCATGAAGTTCAACTGAAAATAACCAGAAACCTTACCTTGAAGTTCAACTGAAAATAACCACAAAACTTAGATTGAAGTTAAACTGAAAATAACAAAAAAACTTAGCTTGAAGTTCAACCGAAAATAACCACAAAACTTAGATGGAAGTTCAACTGAAAATAACCACAAAACGTAGCCTAAAGTTCAACTGAAAATATCCAAAAAACGTAGGTTGAAGTTCAACTGAAAATAACCACAAAACGTAGATTGAAGTTCAACTGAAAATAACCACAAAACTTAGCTTGAAGTTGAACAGAAAATAACCACAAAACTTAGCTTGAAGTTCAACTGAAAATATCCACAAAACTTAGCTCGAAGTTCAAATGAAAATAACCAAAAAACTTACCTTGAAGTTCAACTGAAAATAACCACAAAACTTAGCTTGATGTTCAACTGAAAATAACCACAAAACTAAGCTTGAAATTCAACTAAAAATAACCACAAAACTTATCCTGAAGTTCAACTGAAAATAACCACAAAACTTAGCTTGGAAGTTCAACTAAAAATATCCACAAAACATAGCTTGAACTTCAACTGAAAATATCCACAAAACTTTCCTTGAAGTTCAACTGAAAATAACCACAAAACTTAGCTTGAAGTTCAACTGAAAATAACAACAAAACTTAGCTTGGATTTCAACTGAAAATAACCACAAACCTTACCCTGAAGTCCAACTGAAAAAAACCACAAAAATTAGATTGAAGGTCAACTGAAAATAACAACAAAACTTAGCTTGAAGCTCAACTGAAAATAACCACAAAACTTAGATTGAAGCTCAACTGACAATAACCACAAAACGTAGCCTAAAGTTCAACTGAAAATATCCAAAAAACTTAGCTTGACGTTCAACTGAAAATAACCAAAACACTTAGCTTGAAGTTCAACTGTAAATAACCACAAAATTTAGCTTTAAGTTCAACTGAAAATAACCACAAAACTTAGCTTGAAGTTCAACTGAAAATAACAACAAAACTTAGCTTGGATTTCAACTGAAAATAACCACAAACCTTACCTTGAAGTCCAACTGAAAAAAAACAAAAAAATTAGATTGAAGTTCAACTGAAAATAACAAAACTTAGCTTGATGTTCAAATGAAAATAACCACAAAACTTAGATTGAAGCTCAACTGAAAATAACCACAAAACGTAGCCTAAAGTTCAACTGAAAATATCCAAAAAACTTAGCTTGAAGTTCAACTGAAAATAAACAAAAAACTTAGCTTGAAGTTCAACTGTAAATAACCACAAAATTTAGCTTTAAGTTCAACTAAAAATAACCACAAAACTTAGCTTGAAGTTCAACTGAAAATAATCACAAAATTAGCTTGAAGTTCAACTGAAAATAAACACTAAACTTAGCTTGAAGTTCAACTGAAAATAACCACAAAACCTAGATTGAAGTTCAACTGAAAATAACCACAAAGCTTAGCTTGAAGTTCAAATGAAAATAATCACAAATCTAAGATTGAAGTTCAACTGAAAATACACAGAAAACTTAGCTTGAAGTTGAACTGAAAATAACAACAAAACCTAGCTTGAATTTCAACTGAAAATAACCACAAAACTTAGCTTGACGTTCAACTGAAAATACCCACAAAACATAGCTTGAAGTTCAACTGAACATAACCACAAAACTTAACTTGACGTTAAACAGAAACTAACCACAAAACCTAGCTTGAAGTTCAACTGAAAATAACCACAAAACTTAGCTTGAAGTTTAACTGAAAACAACAATAAAACTCAGCTTGAAGTTTAACTGAAAATAGGCACAAAACTTACCTTGAAGTTCAACGGAAAATAACAAGAAAATTTAGCTTGAAGTTCAAATGAAAATAACCACAAAACTTAACTTGAAGTTCAACTGAAAATAACCAGAAAACTTAGCTTGAAGTTCAGCAGAAAATAACCACAAAAGTTAGCTTGAAGTTCAATGAAAATAATAACAAAACTTAGCTTGAAGGTGAACTGAAAATAACCACAAAACTTAGCTTGAAGTTCAACTGAAAATAACAACAAAACTTAGCTTCAAGGTCAACATAAAATAACCACAAAACTTAATTTGAAGTTCAACTGAAAATAACCACAAAACTTAGCTTGAAGTTCAATTGAAAATAACCACAAAACTTAGCTTGAAGTTCAACTGAAAATAACCACAAAACTTATCCTGAAGTTCAACTGAAAATAACCACAAAACTTATATTGAAGTTCAACTGAAAATAACCACAAAATTTAGCTTGAAGTTCAACTGAAAATAACCAAAAAAGTTTGCTTGAAGTTCAACTGAAAATAACCACAAAACTTACCTTGAATTTCATCTGAAAATAACCACAAAACGTAGCTTGAAATTCAACCGAAAATAACCACAAAACTTAGCTTGAAGTTCAACTGAAAATAATCACAAAACTTAGCTTGAAGTTCAACTGAAAATATCAACAAAACATAGCTTGAAGTTCAACTGAAAATAACCACAAAACTTAGCTTGAAGTTCAACTAAAAATAACAACAAAACTTAGCTTGAAGCTCAACTGAGAATAACCACAAAACTTAGATTGAGGTTCAAATGAAAATAACAACAAAACTTATCATGAAGTTCAGCTGAAAATAACCACAAACCTTACCTTGACGTTCAACTGAAAATAACCACAAAACGTAGCCTAAAGTTACACAGAAAATAACCAAAAATCTTAGCTTGAAGTTCAACTGAAAATAACCCCAAAACTGAGCTTGAAGTTCAACTGAAAATAACCACAAAAGTTAGCTTGAAGTTCAACTGAAAATAACAACAAACCTTACCTTGAAGTTCAACTGAAAATAACCACAAAACTTAGATTGAGGTTCAAATGAAAATAACAACAAAACTTAGCTTGAAGTTCAACTGAAAATAACCACAAACCTTACCTTGAAGTTCAACTGAAAATAACCACAAAACGTAGCCTAATGTTCAACAGAAAATATCCAAAAATCTTAGCTTGAATTGCAAATGAAAAAAACACAAAACTTAGCTTAAAGTTCAATTGAAAATAACCACAAAACTCAGCTTGAAGTTCAACTGAAAATAACAACAAAATTTAGATTGAAGTTCGCCTGAAAATAACCACAAAACTCAGCTTGAAGTTCAACTGAAAATAACTGCAAAACTTAGCTTGAAGTTCAACTGAAAATAAACAGAAAACTTAGGTTGAAGTTCAAATGAAAATAACCACAAAACTTAGCTTGAAGTTCAACTGAAAATAACCACAAAACCGAGCTTGAAGTTCAACTGAAAATAACGACAAAATTTAGCTTGCAGTTCAACTAAAAATAACCACAAAACTTAGCTTGAAGTTCAACTGAAAACAACCACAAAACTTAGCGTGAAGTTCAACAGAAAATAACCACAAAACTTAGCTTGAAGTTCAACTGAAAACAACCACAAAGCTTAGCTTGATGTTCAACTGACAATAACCACAAAACTTAGCTTGAAATTCAACTAAAAATAACCACAAAACTTATCCTGAAGTTCAACTGAAAATAACCAGAAAACTTAGCTTGAAGTTCAACTAAAAAAATCCACGAAAAAATAGCTTGAAGTTCAACTGAAAATATCCACAAAACTTTCCTTGAAGTTCAACTGAAAATAACCACAAAACTTAGCTTGAAGTTCAACTGAAAATAACAACAAAACTTAGCTTGAAGTTCAACTGAAAATAACCACAAACCTTACCTTGAAGTCCAACTGAAAATAACCACAAAACTTAGATTGAAGTTCAACTGAAAATAACAACAAAACTTAGCTTGAAGTTCAACTGAAAATAACCACAAGACTTTGATTGAAGTTCAACTGAAAATAACCACAAAACGTAGCCTAAAGTTCAACTGAAAATATCCAAAAAACTTAGCTTGAAGTTCAACTGAAAATAACCAAAAAACATAGCTTCAAGTTCAACTGTAAATAACCACAAAATTTAGCTTTAAGTTCAACTGAAAATAACCACAAAACTTAGCTTGAAGTTCAACTGAAAATAATCACAAAAATTAGCTTGAAGTTCAACTGAAAATAAACACAAAACTTAGCTTGAAGTTGAACTGAAAATAACCACAAAACCTAGATTGAAGTTCAACTGAAAATAACCAAAGAACTTAGCATGAAGTTCAAATGAAAATAACCACAAAACTAAGATTTAAGTTCAACTGAAAATACACAGAAAACTTAGCTTGAAGTTCAACTGAAAATAACCACAAAACCTAGCTTGAAGTTCAACTGAAAATAACCACAAAACTTAGCTTCACGTTCAACTGAAAATACCCACAAAACATAGCTTGACGTTCTACTGAAAATAACCACAAAACTTAACTTGACGTTAAAAAGAAACTAACCACAAAACATAGCTTGAAGTTCAACTGAAAATAACCACAAACCTTACCTTGAAGTTCAACTGAAAATATCCACAAAACGTAGCCTAATGTTCAACAGAAAATATCCAAAAATCTTAGCTTGGATTACAAATGAAAATAACCATAAAACTTAGCTTAAAGTTCACCTGAAAATAACGACAAAACTCAGCTTCAAGTTCAAATGAAAATAACCACAAAATTTAGAATGAAGTTCGCCTGAAAATAATCACAAAACTTAGCTTGAAGTTCAACTGAAAATAACTACAAAACTTAGCTTGAAATTCAGCTGAAAATAACCAGAAAACTTAGGTTGAAGTTCAAATGAAAATAACCACAAAACTTAGCTTGAAGTTCAACTGAAAATAACCAAAAAATCGAGCTTGAAGTTCAACTGAAAATAACCACAAAACTTAGCTTGAAGTTCAACTAAAAATAACCACAAAAATAAGCTTGAAGCTCAACTGAAAACAACCAAAAAAAAAATTAGCATGAAGTTCATCAGAAAATAACCACAAAACTTAGCTTGAAGTTCAACTGAAAATAACCACAAAACCTAGCTTGAAGTTCAACTGAAAATAACGACAGAACTTAGCTTAAAGTTCAACTAAAAATAACCAAAAAAACTTAGCTTGAAGTTCAAATGAAAATAACCACAAAACTTAGCTTGATGTTCAACTGAAAATAACCACAAAACTTAGTTTGAAGTTCAACTGAAAATAACCACAAAACCTAACTTGAAGTTCAACTAAAAATAAATACAAAACGTAGCTTAAAGGTCAACTGAAAATAACCACAAATCTTAGCTTGAAGTTCAACTGAAAATAGCTACAAAACTTAGATTGAAGTTCAACTGAAAATAACCTAAAAACATAGCTTGAAGTTCAACGGAAAATAACCAAAAAACCTATCTTGAACTTGAACTGAAAATAACCACAAAACCTAACTTGAAGTTCAATTGAAAATAACCACAAAAATAATCTTGAAGATCAACTGAAAATAACTACTAAACTTAGATTGAGGTTCTACTGAAAATAACCAAAAAACTTAGCTTGAAGTTTAACTGAAAATAACCACAAAACTTAGCTTGAAGATCAACTGAAAATGACCAGAAAACTTAGCTTGAAGTTCAACTGAAAATAACCACAAAACTTAGCATGAAGTTCAACTGAAAACAACCACAAAACTTAGCATGAAGTTCAACAGAAAATAACCACAAAACTTAGCATGAAGTTCAACTGAAAATAACCACAAAACTTAGCATGAAGTTCAAATGAAATTAACCACAAAACTTAGCTTGATGTTCAACTGAAAATAACCACAAAACTTAGCTTGAAGATCAACTGAAAATGACCAGAAAACTTACCTTAAAGTTCAACTGAAAATAACCACAAAACTTAGCTTGAAGTTCAACTGAAAACAACCACAAAACTTAGCTTGATGTTCAGCTGAAAATAACCACAAAACTTAGCATGAAGTTCAACTAAAAATAACCAAAAAACTCAGCTTGAAGTTCAACTGAAAATAACCACAAAACTTAGCTGGAAGTTCAACTGAAAATAACCACAAAACCTAGCGTGAAGTTCAACTGAAAATAACCACAAAACTTAGCTCGAAGTTCAACTAAAAATGACCACAAAACATAGGTTGAAGTTCAACTGAAAATAACCACAAAACTTTCCTTGAAGTTCAACTGAGAATAACTATAAAAATTAGATTGAATTTCAACTGAAAATAACCTGAAAACTTAGCTTGAAGTTCAACTGAAAATAACCACAAAACTTAGCTTGAAGTTCAACTGAAAATAACGAGAAACATTACCTTGAAGTTCAACTGAAAATAACCACAAAACTTAGATTGAAGTTCAACTGAAAATAACTAAAAAACTTAGCTTGAAGTTCGACTGAAAATAACCACAAAACTTAGATTGAAGTTCAACTGAAAATAACCACAAAACGTAGATTGAAGTTGAACTGAAAATAACAACAAAACTTAGCTTTAAGTTCAACAGAAAATAACCACAAAACTTAGCTTGAAGTTCAACTAAAAATATCAACAAAACTTAGCTTGAAGTTCAAATGAAAATAACCACAAAACTTAGCTTGAGGTTCAACTGAAAATAACCACAAAACTTAGCTTGAAGTTCAACTGAGAATAACCACAAAACTTATATCGAAGTTGAACTGAAAATAACCACAAAACTTAGCTTGAAGTTTTAATGAAAATAACCACAAAACTTAGCTTGAAGTTCAACTGAAAATAACCACAAAACTTAGCTTGAAGTTCAACTGAAAATAACAACAAAACGTAGCTTGAAGTTCAACTGAAAATAACAGAAAACTTAGCTTGAAGTTCAACTGAAAATAACCACAAAACTTAGCTTGAAGTTCAACTGAAAATAACCACAAAACTTAGCTTGAAGTTCAACAGAAAATAACCACAGAACTTAGCTTGAAGTTCAACTGAAAATAACCACAAAACTTAGCTTGAAGTTCAACTGAAAATAACCACAAAACCTAGCTTGAAGTTCAACTGAAAATAACACAAAACTTAGCTTGAAGTTCAACTGAAAATAAGCACGAAACTTAGCTTGAAGTTCAACTGAAAATAACCACAAAACTTAGATTGAAGTTCAACTGAAAATAACGACAAAACTTAGCTTGACGTTCAACTGAAAATAACCACAAAACTTAGCTTGAAGTTCAACTGAAAATAACCACAAAACTTAGCTTGAATTTCAACTAAAATAACCACAAAACTTATCCTGAAGTTCAACTGAAAATAACCACAAAACTTAGCTTGAAGTTCACCTAAAAATATCCACAAAACATAGCTTGAAGTTCAACTGAAAATATCCACAAAACTTAGCTTGAAGTTCAACTGAAAATAACCACAAAACTTAGCTTCAAGTTCAACTGAAAATAACAACAAAACTTAGCTTGAAGTTCAACTGAAAATAACCACAAACTTAGCTTGAAGTCAACTGAAAATAACCACAAAACTTAGATTGAAGTTCAACTGAAAATAACAACAAAACTTAGCTTGAAGTTCAACTGAAAATAACCACAAAACTTAGATTGAAGTTCAACTGAAAATAACCACAAAACGTAGCCTTGAAGTTCAACTGAAAATAACCAAAAAACTTAGCTTGAAGGTCAACTGAAAATAACCAAAAAACTTAGCTTGAAGTTCAACTGAAAATAACCACAAAACTTAGCTTGAAGTTCAAAGAAAATAACCACAAAACTTAGCTTGAAGTTCAACTGAAAATAACACAAAACTTAGCTTGAAGTTCAACTGAAAATAACAACAAAACTTAGCTTGAAGTTCAACTGAAAATAACCACAAAACTTAGCTTGAAGTTCAACTGAAAATAACCACAAAACTTAGCTTGAAGTTCAACTGAAAATAACCAAAAAACTTAGCTTGAAGTTCAACTGAAAATAACCACAAAACTTAGCTTGAAGTTCAACTGAAAATAACCACAAAACTTAGCTTGAAGTTCAACTGAAAATAACCACAAAACTTAGCTTGAAGTTCAACAGAAAATAACCACAAAACTTAGCTTGAAGTTCAACTGAAAATAACCACAAAACTTAGCTTGAAGTTCAACTGAAAATAACGACAAAACTTTGCTTGAAGTTCAACTGAAAATAACCACAAAACTTAGCTTGAAGTTCAAATGAAAATAACCACAAAACTTAGCTTGAAGTTCAACTGAAAATAACCACAAAACTTAGCTTGAAGTTCAACTGAAAATAACCACAAAACCTAACTTGAAGTTCAACTAAAAATAACTACAAAACGTAGCTTAAAGGTCAACTGAAAATAACCACAAATCTTAGCTTGAAGTTCAACTGAAAATAGCCTACAAAACTTAGCTTGAAGTTCAACTGAAAATAACCTACAAAACTTAGCTTGAAGTTCAACGGAAAATAACCACAAAACCTATCTTGAACTTGAACTGAAAATAACCACAAAACCTAACTTGAAGTTCAACTGAAAATAACCACAAAAATAATCTTGAAGATCAACTGAAAATAACTACTAAACTTAGATTGAGGTTCTACTGAAAATAACCACAAAACTTAGCTTGAAGTTCAACTGAAAATAACCACAAGACTTAGCTTGAAGATCAACTGAAAATGACCAGAAAACTTAGCTTGAAGTTCAACTGAAAATAACCACAAAACTTAGCTTGAAGTTCAACTGAAAATAACCACAAAACTTAGCTTGAAGTTCAACAGAAAATAACCACAAAACTTAGCTTGAAGTTCAACTGAAAATAACCACAAAAGCTTAGCTTGAAGTTCAACTGAAAATAACCACAAAACTTAGCTTGAAGTTCAACTGAAAATAACACAAAACCTAGCTTGAAGATCAACTGAAAATGACCAGAAAACTTACCTTAAAGTTCAACTGAAAATAACCACAAAACTTAGCTTGAAGTTCAACTGAAAATAACCACAAAACTTAGCTTGATGTTCAACTGAAAATAACCACAAAACTTAGCATGAAGTTCAACTAAAAATAACCAAAAAACTCAGCTTGAAGTTCAACTGAAAATAACCACAAAACTTAGCTGGAAGTTCAACTGAAAATAACCACAAAACCTAGCGTGAAGTTCAACTGAAAATAACCAGAAAACTTAGCTTGAAGTTCAACTAAAAATGACCACAAAACATAGGTTGAAGTTCAACTGAAAATAACCACAAAACTTAGCTTGAAGTTCAACTGAGAATAACCACAAAAATTAGATTGAAGTTCAACTGAAAATAACCTCAAAACTTAGCTTGAAGTTCAACTGAAAATAACCACAAAACTTAGCTTGAAGTTCAACTGAAAATAACCAGAAACATTACCTTGAAGTTCAACTGAAAATAACCACAAAACTTAGATTGAAGTTCAACTGAAAATAACTACAAAACTTAGCTTGAAGTTCAACAGAAAATAACCACAAAACTTAGATTGAAGTTCAACTGAAAATAACCACAAAACGTAGATTGAAGTTGAACTGAAAATAACAACAAAACTTAGCTTTAAGTTCAACAGAAAATAACCACAAAACTTAGCTTGAAGTTCAACTGAAAATATCAACAAAACTTAGCTTGAAGTTCAAATGAAAATAACCACAAAACTTAGCTTGAGGTTCAACTGAAAATAACCACAAAACTTAGCTTGAAGTTCAACTGAGAATAACCACAAAACTTAGATCGAAGTTGAACTGAAAAAACCACAAAACTTAGCTTTAAGTTTAAATGAAAATAACCACAAAACTTACCTTGAAGTTCAACTGAAAATAACCACAAAATTTAGCTTGAAGTTCAACTGAAAATGACAACAAAACGTAGCTTGAAGTTCAACTGAAAATAAACAGAAAACTTAGCTTGAAGTTCAACTGAAAATAACCACAAAACGTAGAATGAAGTTCAACTGAAAATAACCACAAAACTTAGCTTGAAGTTCAACCAAAAATAACCACAGAACTTAGCTTGAAGTTCAACTGAAAATAACCACAAAAGTTAGCTTGAAGTTCAACTGAAAATAACCACAAAACCTAGCTTGAAGTTCAACTGAAATAAAGACAAAACTTAGCTTGAAGTTCAACTAAAAATAAGCACGAAACTTAGCTTGAAGTTCAACTGAAAACAACCACAGAACTTAGAATGAAGTTCAACAGAAAATAACGACAAAACTTAGCTTGACGTTCAACTGAAAATAACCGCAAAACTTAGCTTGATGTTCAATTGAAAATAACCACAAAACTTAGCTTGAAATTCAACTAAAAATAACCACAAAACTTATCCTGAAGTTCAACTGAAAATAACCACAAAACTTAGCTTGAAGTTCACCTAAAAATATCCACAAAACATAGCTTGAAGTTCAACTGAAAATATCCACAAAACTTTCCTTGAAGTTCAACTGAAAATAACCACACAACTTAGCTTCAAGTTCAACTGAAAATAACAACAAAACTTAGCTTGAAGTTCAACTGAAAATAACCACAAACCTTACCTTGAAGTCCAACTGAAAATAACCACAAAACTTAGATTGAAGTTCAACTGAAAATAACAACAAAACTTAGCTTGAAGTTCAACTGAAAATAACCACAAAACTTAGATGGAAGTTCAACTGAAAATAACCACAAAACGTAGCCTAAAGTTCAAATGAAAATATCCAAAAAACTTAGCTTGAAGGTCATCTGAAAATAACCAAAAAACTTAGCTTGAAGTTCAACTGTAAATAAACACAAAATTTAACTTTAAGTCCAACTGAAAATAACCAAAAAACTTAGCTTGAAGTTCAACTGAAAATAATCACAAAAATTAGATTGAAGTTCAACTGAAAATAAACAAAAAACTTAGCTTGAAGATCAACTGAAAATGACCAGAAAACTTACCTTAAAGTTCAACTGAAAATAACCACAAAACTTAGCTTGAAGTTCAACAGACAATAACCACAAAACTTAGCTTGATGTTCAACTGAAAATAACCACAAAACTTAGCATGAAGTTCAACTAAAAATAACCAAAAACCTCAGCTTGAAGTTCAACTGAAAATAACCACAAAACTTAGCTGGAAGTTCAACTGAAAATAACCACAAAACCTAGCGTGAAGTTCAACTGAAAATAACCAGAAAACTTAGCTTGAAGTTCAACTAAAAATGACCACAAAACATAGCTTGAAGTTCAACTGAAAATAACCACAAAACTAGCTTGAAGTTCAACTGAAAATAACCACAAAACTTAGCTTGAAGTTCAACTGAAAATAACCACAAAACTTAGCTTGAAGTTCAACTGAAAATAACCACAAAACTTAGCTTGAAGTTCAACTGAAAATAACCAGAAACATTACCTTGAAGTTCAACTGAAAATAACCACAAAACTTAGATTGAAGTTCAACTGAAAATAACTACAAAACTTAGCTTGAAGTTCAACAGAAAATAACCACAAAACTTAGATTGAAGTTCAACTGAAAATAACCACAAAACGTAGATTGAAGTTGAACTGAAAATAACAACAAAACTTAGCTTGAAGTTCAACAGAAAATAACCACAAAACTTAGCTTGAAGTTCAACTGAAAATATCAACAAAACTTAGCTTGAAGTTCAAATGAAAATAACCACAAAACTTAGCTTGAGGTTCAACTGAAAATAACCACAAAACTTAGCTTGAAGTTCAACTGAGAATAACCACAAAACTTAGATCGAAGTTGAACTGAAAATAACCACAAAACTTAGCTTTAAGTTTAAATGAAAATAACCACAAAACTTACCTTGAAGTTCAACTGAAAATAACCACAAAATTTAGCTTGAAGTTCAACTGAAAATGACAACAAAACGTAGCTTGAAGTTCAACTGAAAATAAACAGAAAACTTAGCTTGAAGTTCAACTGAAAATAACCATAAAACGTAGAATGAAGTTCAACTGAAAATAACCACAAAACTTAGCTTGAAGTTCAACCGAAAATAACCACAGAACTTAGCTTGAAGTTCAACTGAAAATAACCACAAAAGTTAGCTTGAAGTTCAACTGAAAATAACCACAAAACCTAGCTTGAAGGTCAACTGAAATAACGACAAAACTTAGCTTGAAGTTCAACTAAAAATAAGCACGAAACTTAGCTTGAAGTTCAACTGAAAACAACCACAAAACTTAGAATGAAGTTCAACAGAAAATAACGACAAAACTTAGCTTGAAGTTCAACTGAAAATATCCGCAAAACTTAGCTTGATGTTCAACTGAAAATAACCACAAAACTTAGCTTGAAATTCAACTAAAAATAACCACAAAACTTATCCTGAAGTTCAACTGAAAATAACCACAAAACTTAGCTTGAAGTTCATCTAAAAATATCCACAAAACATAGCTTGAAGTTCAACTGAAAATATCCACAAAACTTTCCTTGAAGTTCAACTGAAAATAACCACAAAACTTAGCTTCAAGTTCAACTGAAAATAACAACAAAACTTAGCTTGAAGTTCAACTGAAAATAACCACAAACCTTACCTTGAAGTCCAACTGAAAATAACCACAAAACTTAGATTGAAGTTCAACTGAAAATAACAACAAAACTTAGCTTGAAGTTCAACAGAAAATAACCACAAAACTTAGATTGAAGTTCAACTGAAAATAACCACAAAACGTAGCCTAAAGTTCAAATGAAAATATCCAAAAAACTTAGCTTGAAGTTCAACTGTAAATAACCACAAAATTTAGCTTTAAGTTCAACTGAAAATAACCAAAAAACTTAGCTTGAAGTTCAACTGAAAATAATCACAAAAATTAGCTTGAAGTTCAACTGAAAATAAACAAAAAACTTAGCTTGAAGTTCAACTGAAAATAACTACAAGACTTAGCTTGAAGTTCAACTAAAAATAACCACAAAACTTAGCTTGAAGTTCAACTGAAAGCAACCACAAAACTTAGCATGACGTTCAACTGAAAATAACCACAAAACTTAGCTTAAAGTTCAACTAAAAATAACCAAAAAACCAAGCTTGAAGTTCAACTGAAAATAACCACAAAACTTAGCTTGAAGTTCAACTGAAAATAACCACAAAACTTAGCTTGAAGTCTAACTGAAAATAACCACAAAACTTAGATTGAAGCTCAACTGAAAATAACCACAAAACGTAGCTTGAAGTCTAACTGAAAATAGCCACAAAACTTAGATTGAAGTTCAATTGAAAATAACCACAAAAATTAGCTTGAAGTTCAACTGAAAATAACCAAAAACATTACCTTGAAGTTCAACTGAAAATAACCACAAAACTTAGCTTGAAGTTCAACTGAAAATAACTACAAAACTTAGCTTGAAGTTCAACTGAAAATAACCACAAAACTTAGCTTGAAGTTCAACTGAAAATAACCACAAAACTTAGCTTGAAGTTGAACTGAAAATAACAACAAAACTTAGCTTGAAGTTCAACTGAAAATAACCACAAAACTTAGCTTGAAGTTCAACTGAAAATAACCACAAAACTTAGCTTGAAGTTCAACTGAAAATAACCACAAAACTTAGCTTGAAGTTCAACTGAAAATAACAACAAAACTTAGCTTGAAGTTCAACTGAAAATAACCACAAAACTTAGCTTGAAGTTCAACTGAAAATAACCACAAAACGTAGCTTGAAGTTCAACTGAAAATAACCACAAAACTTAGCTTGAAGTTCAACTGAAAATAACCACAAAACGTAGATTGAAGTTCAACTGAAAATAACCACAAAACTTAGCTTGAAGTTCAACAGAAAATAACCACAAAACTTAGCTTGAAGTTCAACTGAAAATATCCACAAAAATTAGCTTGAAGTTCAAATGAAAATAACCACAAAACTTAGCTTGAAGTTCAACTGAAAATAACCACAAAACTTAGCTTGAAGTTCAACTGAAAATAACCACAAAACTTAGCTTGAAGTTCAAGAAAAAATAACCACAAAACTTAAATTGAAGTTCAAATGAAAATAACTACAAAACTTAGCTGGAAGTTCAACTGAAAATAACCACAAAACCTAGCTTGAAGTTCAACTGAAAATAACCACAAAAGTAGCTTGAAGTTCAACTGAAAATAACCACAAAACTTATCTTGAAGTTCAACTGAAAATAACCACAAAACTTAGCTTGAACTTCAACTAAAATTACTACAAAACATAGCTTGAAGTTCAGCTGAAAATATCAACAAAACTTTCCTTGAAGTTCAACTGAAAATAACCACAAAACTTAGATTGAAGTTCAACTGAAAATAACCACAAAACTTAGCTTGAAGTTCAACTGAAAATAACCACAAAACTTAGCTTGAAGTTCAACTGAAATAACCACAAAACTTAGCTTGAAGTTCAACTGAAAATAACCAGAAAACTTAGCTTGAAGTTCAACTGAAAATAACCACAAAACCTAGCTTGAAGTTCAACTGAAAATAACCACAAAACTTAGCTTGAAGTTCAACTGAAAATAACCACAAAACTTAGCTTGAAGTTCAACTGAAAATAACCACAAAACTTAGCTTGAAGTTCAACTGAAAATAACCACAAAACTTAGCTTGAAGTTCAACTGAAAATAACCACAAAACTTAGCTTGAAGTTCAACTGAAAATAACCACAAAACTTAGCTTGAAGTTCAACTGAAAATAACCACAAAACTTAGCTTGAAGTTCAACTGAAAATAACCACAAAACTTAGCTTGAAGTTCAACTGAAAATAACCACAAAACTTAGCTTGAAGTTCAACTGAAAATAACACAAAACTTAGCTTGAAGTTCAACTGAAAATAACCACAAAACTTAGCTTGAAGTTCAACTGAAAATAACCACAAAACTTAGCTTGAAGTTCAACTGAAAATAACCACAAAACTTAGCTTGAAGTTCAACTGAAAATAACCACAAAACTTAGCTTGAAGTTCAACTGAAAATAACCACAAAACTTAGCTTGAAGTTCAACTGAAAATAACCACAAAACTTAGCTTGAAGTTCAACTGAAAATAACCACAAAACTTAGCTTGAAGTTCAACTGAAAATAACCACAAAACTTAGCTTGAAGTTCAACTGAAAATAACCACAAAACTTAGCTTGAAGTTCAACTGAAAATAACCACAAAACTTAGCTTGAAGTTCAACTGAAAATAACCACAAAACTTAGCTTGAAGTTCAACTGAAAATAACCACAAAACTTAGCTTGAAGTTCAACTGAAAATAACCACAAAACTTAGCTTGAAGTTCAACTGAAAATAACCACAAAACTTAGCTTGAAGTTCAACTGAAAATAACCACAAAACTTAGCTTGAAGTTCAACTGAAAATAACCACAAAACTTAGCTTGAAGTTCAACTGAAAATAACCACAAAACTTAGCTTGAAGTTCAACTGAAAATAACCACAAAACTTAGCTTGAAGTTCAACTGAAAATAACCACAAAACTTAGCTTGAAGTTCAACTGAAAATAACCACAAAACTTAGCTTGAAGTTCAACTGAAAATAACCACAAAACTTAGCTTGAAGTTCAACTGAAAATAACCACAAAACTTAGCTTGAAGTTCAACTGAAAATAACCACAAAACTTAGCTTGAAGTTCAACTGAAAATAACACAAAACTTAGCTTGAAGTTCAACTGAAAATAACCACAAAACTTAGCTTGAAGTTCAACTGAAAATAACCACAAAACTTAGCTTGAAGTTCAACTGAAAATAACCACAAAACTTAGCTTGAAGTTCAACTGAAAATAACCACAAAACTTAGCTTGAAGTTCAACTGAAAATAACCACAAAACTTAGCTTGAAGTTCAACTGAAAATAACCACAAAACTTAGCTTGAAGTTCAACTGAAAATAACCACAAAACTTAGCTTGAAGTTCAACTGAAAATAACCACAAAACTTAGCTTGAAGTTCAACTGAAAATAACCACAAAACTTAGCTTGAAGTTCAACTGAAAATAACCACAAAACTTAGCTTGAAGTTCAACTGAAAATAACCACAAAACTTAGCTTGAAGTTCAACTGAAAATAACCACAAAACTTAGCTTGAAGTTCAACTGAAAATAACCACAAAACTTAGCTTGAAGTTCAACTGAAAATAACCACAAAACTTAGCTTGAAGTTCAACTGAAAATAACCACAAAACTTAGCTTGAAGTTCAACTGAAAATAACCACAAAACTTAGCTTGAAGTTCAACTGAAAATAACCACAAAACTTAGCTTGAAGTTCAACTGAAAATAACCACAAAACTTAGCTTGAAGTTCAACTGAAAATAACCACAAAACTTAGCTTGAAGTTCAACTGAAAATAACCACAAAACTTAGCTTGAAGTTCAACTGAAAATAACCACAAAACTTAGCCTTGAAGTTCAACTGAAAATAACCACAAAACTTAGCTTGAAGTTCAACTGAAAATAACCACAAAACTTAGCTTGAAGTTCAACTGAAAATAACCACAAAACTTAGCTTGAAGTTCAACTGAAAATAACCACAAAACTTAGCCTTGAAGTTCAACTGAAAATAACCACAAAACTTAGCTTGAAGTTCAACTGAAAATAACCACAAAACTTAGCTTGAAGTTCAACTGAAAATAACCACAAAACTTAGCTTGAAGTTCAACTGAAAATAACCACAAAACTTAGCTTGAAGTTCAACTGAAAATAACCACAAAACTTAGCTTGAAGTTCAACTGAAAATAACCACAAAACTTAGCTTGAAGTTCAACTGAAAATAACCACAAAACTTAGCTTGAAGTTCAACTGAAAATAACCACAAAACTTAGCTTGAAGTTCAACTGAAAATAACACAAAACTTTAGCTTGAAGTTCAACTAAAATAACCACAAAACTTAGCTTGAAGTTCAACTGAAAATAACACAAAACTTAGCTTGAAGTTCAACTGAAAATAACCACAAAACTTAGCTTGAAGTTCAACTGAAAATAACCACAAAACTTAGCTTGAAGTTCAACTGAAAATAACCACAAAACTTAGCTTGAAGTTCAACTGAAAATAACCACAAAAATTAGCTTGAAGTTCAACTGAAAATAACCACAAAACTTAGCTTGAAGTTCAACTGAAAATAACAACAAAACTTAGCTTGAAGTTCAACTGAAAATAACCACAAAACTTAGCTTGAAGTTCAACTGAAAATAACCACAAAACTTAGCTTGAAGTTCAACTGAAAATAACCACAAAACTTAACTTGAAGTTCAACTGAAAATAACCACAAAACTTAGCTTGAAGTTCAACTGAAAATAACCACAAAACTTAGCTTGAAGTTCAACTGAAAATAACCACAAAACTTAGCTTGAAGTTCAACTGAAAATAACCACAAAACTTAGCTTGAAGTTCAACTGAAAATAACCACAAAACTTAGCTTGAAGTTCAACTGAAAATAACCACAAAACTTAGCTTGAAGTTCAACTGAAAATAACCACAAAACTTAGCTTGAAGTTCAACTGAAAATAACCACAAAACTTAGCTTGAAGTTCAACTGAAAATAACCACAAAACTTAGCTTGAAGTTCAACTGAAAATAACCACAAAACTTAGCTTGAAGTTCAACTGAAAATAACCACAAAACTTAGCTTGAAGTTCAACTGAAAATAACCACAAAACTTAGCTTGAAGTTCAACTGAAAATAACCACAAAACTTAGCTTGAAGTTCAACTGAAAATAACCACAAAACTTAGCTTGAAGTTCAACTGAAAATAACCACAAAACTTAGCTTGAAGTTCAACTGAAAATAACCACAAAACTTAGCTTGAAGTTCAACTGAAAATAACCACAAAACTTAGCTTGAAGTTCAACTGAAAATAACCACAAAACTTAGCTTGAAGTTCAACTGAAAATAACCACAAAACTTAGCTTGAAGTTCAACTGAAAATAACCACAAAACTTAGCTTGAAGTTCAACTGAAAATAACCACAAAACTTAGCTTGAAGTTCAACTGAAAATAACCACAAAACTTAGCTTGAAGTTCAACTGAAAATAACCACAAAACTTAGCTTGAAGTTCAACTGAAAATAACCACAAAACTTAGCTTGAAGTTCAACTGAAAATAACCACAAAACTTAGCTTGAAGTTCAACTGAAAATAACCACAAAACTTAGCTTGAAGTTCAACTGAAAATAACCACAAAACTTAGCTTGAAGTTCAACTGAAAATAACCACAAAACTTAGCTTGAAGTTCAACTGAAAATAACCACAAAACTTAGCTTGAAGTTCAACTGAAAATAACCACAAAACTTAGCTTGAAGTTCAACTGAAAATAACCACAAAAACTAGCTTGAAGTTCAACTGAAAATAACCACAAAACTTAGCTTGAAGTTCAACTGAAAATAACCACAAAACTTAGCTTGAAGTTCAACTGAAAATAACACAAAACTTAGCTTGAAGTTCAACTGAAAATAACCACAAAACTTAGCTTGAAGTTCAACTGAAAATAACCACAAAACTAGCTTGAAGTTCAACTGAAAATAACCACAAAACTTAGCTTGAAGTTCAACTGAAAAATAACCACAAAACCTAGCTTGAAGTTCAACTGAAAATAACCACAAAACTTAGCTTGAAGTTCAATGAAAATAACCACAAATCTTAGCTTGAAGTTCAACTGAAAATAACCACAAAACTTAGCTTGAAGTTCAACTGAAAATAACCACAAAACTTAGCTTGAAGTTCAACTGAAAATAACCACAAAACTTAGCTTGAAGTTCAACTGAAAATAACCACAAAACTTAGCTTGAAGTTCAACTGAAAATAACCACAAAACTTAGCTTGAAGTTCAACTGAAAATAACCACAAAACTTAGCTTGAAGTTCAACTGAAAATAACCACAAAACTTAGCTTGAAGTTCAACTGAAAATAACCACAAAACTTAGCTTGAAGTTCAACTGAAAATAACCACAAAACTTAGCTTGAAGTTCAACTGAAAATAACCACAAAACTTAGCTTGAAGTTCAACTGAAAATAACCACAAAACTTAGCTTGAAGTTCAACTGAAAATAACCACAAAACTTAGCTTGAAGTTCAACTGAAAATAACCACAAAACTTAGCTTGAAGTTCAACTGAAAATAACCACAAAACTTAGCTTGAAGTTCAACTGAAAATAACCACAAAACTTAGCTTGAAGTTCAACTGAAAATAACCACAAAACTTAGCTTGAAGTTCAACTGAAAATAACCACAAAACTTAGCTTGAAGTTCAACTGAAAATAACCACAAAACTTAGCTTGAAGTTCAACTGAAAATAACCACAAAACTTAGCTTGAAGTTCAACTGAAAATAACCACAAAACTTAGCTTGAAGTTCAACTGAAAATAACCACAAAACTTAGCTTGAAGTTCAACTGAAAATAACCACAAAACTTAGCTTGAAGTTCAACTGAAAATAACCACAAAACTTAGCTTGAAGTTCAACTGAAAATAACCACAAAACTTAGCTTGAAGTTCAACTGAAAATAACCACAAAACTTAGCTTGAAGTTCAACTGAAAATAACAACAAAACTTAGCTTGAAGTTCAACTGAAAATAACCACAAAACTTAGCATTGAAGTTCAACTGAAAATAACCACAAAACTTAGCTTGAAGTTCAAATGAAAATAACCACAAAACTTAGCTTGAAGTTCAACTGAAAATAACCACAAAACGTAGCTTGAAGTTCAACTGAAAATAACCACAAAACTTATCTTGAAGTTCAACTGAAAATAACCACAAAACTTAGCTTGAAGTTCAACTGAAAATAACCACAAAACTTAGCTTGAAGTTCAACTGAAAATAACCACAAAACTTAGCTTGAAGTTCAACTGAAAATAACCACAAAACTTAGCTTGAAGTTCAACTGAAAATAACCACAAAACATAGCTTGAAGTTCAACTGAAAATATCAACAAAACTTTCCTTGAAGTTCAACTGAAAATAACCACAAAACTTAGATTGAAGTTCAACTGAAAATAACCACAAAACTTAGCTTGAAGTTCAACTGAAAATAACAACAAAACTTAGCTTGAAGTTCAACTGAAAATAACCACAAACATTACCTTGAAGTCCAACTGAAAATAACCACAAAACTTAGATTGAAGTTCAACTGAAAATAACAACAAAACTTAGCTTGAAGTTCAACTGAAAATAACCACAAAACTTAGATTGAAGTTCAACTGAAAATAACCATAAAACGTAGCCTAAAGTTCAACTGAAAATATCCAAAAAAACATAGCTTGAAGTTCAACTGAAGATAACCACATAACTTAGCTTGAAGTTCAACTGAAAATAACCAAAAAACTTAGATTGAAGTTCAACTGAAAATAACCAAAAATTTAGATTGAAGTTCAAATGAAAATAACCACAAAACTTAGCTTGAAGTTCAACTGAAAATAACCACAAAACTTAGCTTGAAGTTCAACTGAAAATAACCAAAAAACTTAGCTTGAAGTTCAACTGTAAATAACCACAAAATTTAGCTTGAAGTTCAATTGAAAATAACCACAAAACTTAGCTTGAAGTTCAACTGAAAATAATCACAAAAATTAGCTTGAAGTTCAACTGAAAATAAACCAAAAAAATTAGCTTGAAGTTCAACTGAAAATAACCACAAAACCTAGATTGAAGTTCAACTGAAAATAACCACAAAACTTAGCTTGAAGTTTAAATGAAAATAACCACTAAACTTAGATTGAAGTTCAACTGAAAATACACAGAAAACTTAGCTTGAAGTTCAACTGAAAATAACCACAAAACCTAGCTTGAAGTTCAACTGAAAATAACCACAAAACTTGGCTTGATGTTCAATTGAAAATAACCAAAAAACATAGCTTCAAGTTCAACTGAAATTACCACAAAACTTAGCTTGACGTTAAACAGAAACTAACCACAAAACTTAGCTTGAAGTTCAACTGAAAATAACCACAAAACTTAGCTTGAAGTTCAACTGAAAATAACAATAAACTTAGCTTGAAGTTCAACTGAAATAACCACAAAACTTAGCTTGAAGTTCAACGGAAAATAACAAGAAAAGTTAGCTTGAAGTTCAAATGAAAATAACCACAAAACTTAGCTTGAAGTTCAACTGAAAATAACAACAAAACTTAGCTTGAAGTTCAACTGAAAATAACCACAAAACTTAGCTTGAAGTCAACTGAAAATAACCACAAAACTTAGCTTGAAGTTCAACTGAAAATAACCACAAAACTTAGCTTGAAGTTCAACTGAAAATAACCACAAAACTTAGATTGAAGTTCAACTGAAAATAACCATAAAACGTAGCCTTGAAGTTCAACTGAAAATAACCACAAAACTTAGCTTGAAGTTCAACTGAAAATAACCACATACCTTAGCTTGAAGTTCAACTGAAAATAACCAAAAAACTTAGATTGAAGTTCAACTGAAAATAACCAAAAATTAGCTTGAAGTTCAAATGAAAATAACCACAAAACTTAGCTTGAAGTTCAACTGAAAATAACCACAAAACTTAGCTTGAAGTTCAACTGAAAATAACCACAAAACTTAGCTTGAAGTTCAAGAAAAATAACCACAAAACTTAGATTGAAGTTCAACTGAAAATAACTACAAAACTTAGCTGGAAGTTCAACTGAAAATAACCACAAAACCTAGCTTGAAGTTCAACTGAAAATAACCACAAAAGTAGCTTGAAGTTCAACTGAAAATAACCACAAAACTTATCTTGAAGTTCAACTGAAAATAACCACAAAACTTAGCTTGAACTTCAACTAAAAATGACTACAAAACATAGCTTGAAGTTCAGCTGAAAATAACAACAAAACTTAGCTTGAAGTTCAACTGAAAATAACCACAAAACTTAGATTGAAGTTCAACTGAAAATAACCACAAAACTTAGCTTGAAGTTCAACTGAAAATAACAACAAAACTTAGCTTGAAGTTCAACTGAAAATAACCACAAACATTACCTTGAAGTCCAACTGAAAATAACCACAAAACTTAGATTGACGTTCAACTGAAAATAACCACAAAACTTAGCTTGAAGTTCAACTGAAAATAACCACAAAACTTAGATTGAAGTTCAACTGAAAATAACCACAAAACGTAGCCTAAAGTTCAACTGAAAATATCCAAAAAACATAGCTTGAAGTTAAACTGAAAATAACCACATAACTTAGCTTGAAGTTCAACTGAAAATAACCAAAAAACTTAGATTGAAGTTCAACTGAAAATAACCAAAAATTTAGATTGAAGTTCAAATGAAAATAATCAAAAAACTTAGCTTGAAGTTCAACTGAAAATAACTACAAAACTTAGCTTGAAGTTCAACTGAAAATAACCACAAAACTTAGCTTGAAGTTCAACTGAAAATAACCACAAAACTTAGCTGGAAGTTCAACTGAAAATAACCACAAAACCTAGCTTGAAGTTCAACTGAAAATAACCACAAAACTTAGCTTGAACTTCAACTAAAAATAACCACAAAACACAGCTTGAAGTTCAACTGAAAATAACCACAAAACTTTCCTTGACGTTCAACTGAAAATAACCACAAAACTTAGATTGAAGTTCAACTGAAAATAACCACAAAACTTAGATTGAAGTTCAACTGAAAATAACCACAAAACTTAGCTTGAAGTTCAACTGAAAATAACCACAAAACTTTCCTTGAAGTTCAACTGAAAATAACCAGAAACCTTACATTGAAGTTCAACTGAAAATAACCACAAAACTTAGATTAAAGTTCAACTGAAAATAACAACAAAACTTAGCTTCAAGTTCAACAGAAAATAACCACAAAACTTAGATGGAAGTTCAACTGAAAATAACCAGAAAACGTAGCCTAAAGTTCAACTGAAAATATCTAAAAAATTTAGCTTGAAGTTCAACTGAAAATAACCACAAAACGTAGATTGAAGTTCAACTGAAAACAACCACAAAACTTAGCTTGAAGTTCAACAGAAAATAACCACAAAACTTAGCTTGAAGTTCAACTGAAAATATCCACAAAAATTAGCTTGAAGTTCAAATGAAAATAACCACAAAACTTAGCTTGAAGTTCAACTGAAAATAACCACAAAACTTAGCTTGAAGTTCAACTGAAAATAACCACAAAACTTAGCTTGAAGTTCAACTAAAAATAACCACAAAACTTAAATTGAAGTTCAAATGAAAATAACTACAAAACTTAGCTGGAAGTTCAACTGAAAATAACCACAAAACCTAGCTTGAAGTTCAACTGAAAATAACCACAAAACGTAGCTTGAAGTTCAACTGAAAATAACCACAAAACATAGCTTGAAGTTCAACTGAAAATATCAACAAAACTTAGCTTGAAGTTCAACTGAAAATAACCACAAAACTTAGATTGAAGTTAAACTGAAAATAACCACAAAACTTAGCTTGAAGTTCAACTGAAAATAACAACAAAACTTAGCTTGAAGTTCAACTGAAAATAACCACAAAACTTAGATTGAAGTTCAACTGAAAATAACCATAAAACGTAGCCTAGAAGTTCAACTGAAAATATCCAAAAAACATAGCTTGAAGTTCAACTGAAAATAACCACAAAACTTAGCTTGAAGTTCAACTGAAAATAACCAAAAAACTTAGATTGAAGTTCAACTGAAAATAACCAAAAATTTAGATTGAAGTTCAAATGAAAATAACCACAAAACTTAGCTTGAAGTTCAACTGAAAATAACCACAAAACTTAGCTTGAAGTTCAACTGAAAATAACCAAAAAACTTAGCTTGAAGTTCAACTGTAAATAACCACAAAATTTAGCTTGAAGTTCAACTGAAAATAACCACAAAACGTAGATTGAAGTTCAACTGAAAACAACCACAAAACTTAGCTTGAAGTTCAACAGAAAATAACCACAAAACTTAGCTTGAAGTTCAACTGAAAATAACCACAAAACTTAGCTTGAAGTTCAAATGAAAATAACCACAAAACGTAGCTTGAAGTTCAACTGAAAATAACCACAAAACTTAGCTTGAAGTTCAACTGAAAATAACCACAAAACTTAGCTTGAAGTTCAACTGAAAATAACCACAAAACTTAAATTGAAGTTCAACTGAAAATAACCACAAAACTTAGCTTGAAGTTCAACTGAAAATAACCACAAAACCTAGCTTGAAGTTCAACTAAAAATAACCACAAAACATAGCTTGAAGTTCAACTGAAAATAACCACAAAACTTTCCTTGAAGTTCAACTGAAAATAACCACAAAACTTAGATTGAAGTTCAACTGAAAATAACCACAAAACTTAGCTTGAAGTTCAACTGAAAATAACAACAAAACTTAGCTTGAAGTTCAACTGAAAATAACCACAAACCTTACCTTGAAGTCCAACTGAAAATAACCACAAAACTTAGATTGAAGTTCAACTGAAAATAACAACAAAACTTAGCTTGAAGTTCAACTGAAAATAACCACAAAACTTAGATTGAAGTTCAACTGAAAATAACCACAAAACGTAGCCTAAAGTTCAACTGAAAATATCCAAAAAACTTAGCTTGAAGTTCAACTGAAAATAACCACAAAACTTAGCTTGAAGTTCAACTGAAAATAACCACAAAACTTAGCTTGAAGTTCAACTGAAAATAACCAAAAATTTAGATTGAAGTTCAAATGAAAATAACCACAAAACTTAGCTTGAAGTTCAACTGAAAATAACCACAAAACTTAGCTTGAAGTTCAACTGAAAATAACCAAAAAACTTAGCTTGAAGTTCAACTGTAAATAACCACAAAATTTAGCTTGAAGTTCAACTGAAAATAACCACAAAACTTAGCTTGAAGTTCAACTGAAAATAATCACAAAAATTAGCTTGAAGTTCAACTGAAAATAACCAAAAAACTTAGCTTGAAGTTCAACTGAAAATAACCACAAAACCTAGATTGAAGTTCAACTGAAAATAACCACAAAACTTAGCTTGAAGTTTAAATGAAAATAACCACTAAACTTAGATTGAAGTTCAACTGAAAATACACAGAAAACTTAGCTTGAAGTTCAACTGAAAATAACCACAAAACCTAGCTTGAAGTTCAACTGAAAATAACCACAAAACTTGGCTTGATGTTCAATTGAAAATAACCAAAAAACATAGCTTCAAGTTCAACTGAAAGTAACCACAAAACTTAACTTGACGTTAAACAGAAACTAACCACAAAACATAGCTTGAAGTTTAACTGAAAATAACCACAAAACTTAGCTTGAAGTTCAACTGAAAATAACAATAAAACTTAGCTTGAAGTTCAACTGATAATAACCACAAAACTTAGCTTGAAGTTCAACGGAAAATAACAAGAAAAGTTAGCTTGAAGTTCAAATGAAAATAACCACAAAACTTAGCTTGAAGTTCAACTGAAAATAACAACAAAACTTAGCTTGAAGTTCAACTGAAAATAACCACAAAACTTAGCTTGAAGTTCAACTGAAAATAACCACAAAACTTAGCTTGAAGTTCAACTGAAAATAACAACAAAACTTAGCTTGAAGTTCAACTGAAAATAACCACAAAACTTAGATTGAAGTTCAACTGAAAATAACCACAAAACGTAGCCTAGAAGTTCAACTGAAAATAACCAAAAAACATAGCTTGAAGTTCAACTGAAAATAACCACAAAACTTAGCTTGAAGTTCAACTGAAAATAACCAAAAAACTTAGCTTGAAGTTCAACTGAAAATAACCAAAAATCTAGATTGAAGTTCAAATGAAAATAACCACAAAACTTAGCTTGAAGTTCAACTAAAAATAACCACAAAACTTAGCTTGAAGTTCAACTGAAAATAACCACAAAAATTAGCTTGAAGTTCAACTGAAAATAACCACAAAACTTAGCTTGAAGTTCAACTAAAAATAACCACAAAACTTAAATTGAAGTTCAAATGAAAATAACTACATAACTTAGCTGGAAGTTCAACTGAAAATAACCACAAAACCTAGCTTGAAGTTCAACTGAAAATAACCACAAAACGTAGCTTGAAGTTCAACTGAAAATAACCACAAAACATAGCTTGAAGTTCAACTGAAAATATCAACAAAACTTTCCTTGAAGTTCAACTGAAAATAACCACAAAACTTAGATTGAAGTTAAACTGAAAATAACCACAAAACTTAGCTTGAAGTTCAACTGAAAATAACAACAAAACTTAGCTTGAAGTTCAACTGAAAATAACCACAAAACTTAGATTGAAGTTCAACTGAAAATAACCATAAAACGTAGCCTAAAGTTCAACTGAAAATATCCAAAAAACATAGCTTGAAGTTCAACTGAAGATAACCACATAACTTAGCTTGAAGTTCAACTGAAAATAACCAAAAAACTTAGATTGAAGTTCAACTGAAAATAACCAAAAATTTAGATTGAAGTTCAAATGAAAATAACCACAAAACTTAGCTTGAAGTTCAACTGAAAATAACCACAAAACTTAGCTTGAAGTTCAACTGAAAATAACCAAAAAACTTAGCTTGAAGTTCAACTGTAAATAACCACAAAACTTAGCTTGAAGTTCAACTGAAAATAACCACAAAACGTAGATTGAAGTTCAACTGAAAACAACCACAAAACTTAGCTTGAAGTTCAACAGAAAATAACCACAAAACTTAGCTTGAAGTTCAACTGAAAATATCCACAAAAATTAGCTTGAAGTTCAAATGAAAATAACCACAAAACTTAGCTTGAAGTTCAACTGAAAATAACCACAAAAATTAGCTTGAAGTTCAACTGAAAATAACCACAAAACTTAGCTTGAAGTTCAACTAAAAATAACCACAAAACTTAAATTGAAGTTCAAATGAAAATAACTACATAACTTAGCTGGAAGTTCAACTGAAAATAACCACAAAACCTAGCTTGAAGTTCAACTGAAAATAACCACAAAACTTAGCTTGAAGTTCAACTGAAAATAACCACAAAACTTTCCTTGAAGTTCAACTGAAAATAACCACAAAACTTAGCTTGAAGTTCAACTGAAAATAACCACAAAACTTAGCTTGAAGTTCAACTGAAAATAACAACAAAACTTAGCTTGAAGTTCAACTGAAAATAACCACAAACATTACCTTGAAGTCAACTGAAAATAACCACAAAACTTAGATTGAAGTTCAACTGAAAATAACAACAAAACTTAGCTTGAAGTTCAACTGAAAATAACCACAAAACTTAGATTGAAGTTCAACTGAAAATAACCACAAAACGTAGCCTAAAGTTCAACTGAAAATATCCAAAAAACTTAGCTTGAAGTTCAACTGAAAATAACCACAAAACTTAGCTTGAAGTTCAACTGAAAATAACCAAAAAACTTAGATTGAAGTTCAACTGAAAATAACCAAAAACTTAGATTGAAGTTCAAATGAAAATAACCACAAAACTTAGCTTGAAGTTCAACTGAAAATAACCACAAAACTTAGCTTGAAGTTCAACTGAAAATAACCAAAAAACTTAGCTTGAAGTTCAACTGTAAATAACCACAAAATTTAGCTTGAAGTTCAACTGAAAATAACCACAAAACTTAGCTTGAAGTTCAACTGAAAATAATCACAAAAATTAGCTTGAAGTTCAACTGAAAATAAACCAAAAAAATTAGCTTGAAGTTCAACTGAAAATAATCACAAAACCTAGATTGAAGTTCAACTGAAAATAACCACAAAACTTAGCTTGAAGTTTAAATGAAAATAACCACTAAACTTAGATTGAAGTTCAACTGAAAATACACAGAAAACTTAGCTTCAAGTTCAACTGAAAATAACCACAAAACCTAGCTTGAAGTTCAACTGAAAATAACCACAAAACTTGGCTTGATGTTCAATTGAAAATAACCAAAAAACATAGCTTCAAGTTCAACTGAAAGTAACCACAAAACTTAACTTGACGTTAAACAGAAACTAACCACAAAACATAGCTTGAAGTTTAACTGAAAATAACCACAAAACTTAGCTTGAAGTTCAACTGAAAATAACAATAAAACTTAGCTTGAAGTTCAACTGATAATAACCACAAAACTTAGCTTGAAGTTCAACGGAAAATAACAAGAAAAGTTAGCTTGAAGTTCAAATGAAAATAACCACAAAACTTAGCTTGAAGTTCAACTGAAAATAACAACAAAACTTAGCTTGAAGTTCAACTGAAAATAACCACAAACATTACCTTGAAGTCCAACTGAAAATAACCACAAAACTTAGATTGAAGTTCAACTGAAAATAACAACAAAACTTAGCTTGAAGTTCAACTGAAAATAACCACAAAACTTAGATTGAAGTTCAACTGAAAATAACCATAAAACGTAGCCTAAAGTTCAACTGAAAATATCCAAAAAACATAGCTTGAAGTTCAACTGAAGATAACCACATAACTTAGCTTGAAGTTCAACTGAAAATAACCAAAAAACTTAGATTGAAGTTCAACTGAAAATAACCAAAAATCTAGATTGAAGTTCAACTGAAAATAACCACAAAACTTAGCTTGAAGTTCAACTGAAAATAACCACAAAACTTAGCTTGAAGTTCAACTGAAAATAACCACAAAACTTAGCTTGAAGTTCAACTGAAAAATAACCACAAAACTTAATTGAAGTTCAAATGAAAATAACTACAAAACTTAGCTGGAAGTTCAACTGAAAATAACCACAAAACCTAGCTTGAAGTTCAACTGAAAATAACCACAAAACGTAGCTTGAAGTTCAACTGAAAATAACCACAAAACTTATCTTGAAGTTCAACTGAAAATAACCACAAAACTTAGCTTGAACTTCAACTAAAATAACCTACAAAACATAGCTTGAAGTTCAGCTGAAAATATCAACAAAACTTTCCTTGAAGTTCAACTGAAAATAACCACAAAACTTAGATTGAAGTTCAACTGAAAATAACCACAAAACTTAGCTTGAAGTTCAACTGAAAATAACAACAAAACTTAGCTTGAAGTTCAACTGAAAATAACCACAAAACTTAGCTTGAAGTTCAACTGAAAATAACCACAAAACTTAGATTGAAGTTCAACTGAAAATAACCACAAAACTTAGCTTGAAGTTCAACTGAAAATAACCACAAAACTTAGCTTGAAGTTCAACTGAAAATAACCACAAAACTTAGCCTTGAAGTTCAACTGAAAATAACCAAAAAACATAGCTTGAAGTTCAACTGAAAATAACCACAAAACTTAGCTTGAAGTTCAACTGAAAATAACCAAAAAACTTAGCTTGAAGTTCAACTGAAAATAACCACAAAACTTAGATTGAAGTTCAACTGAAAATAACCAAAAAACTTAGCTTGAAGTTCAACTGAAAATAATCACAAAACTTAGCTTGAAGTTCAACTGAAAATAACCACAAAACTTAGCTTGAAGTTCAACTGAAAATAACCACAAAACTTAGCTTGAAGTTCAACATAAAATAACCACAAAACTTAGCTTGAAGTTCAACTGAAAATAACCAGAAAACTTAGTTTGAAGTTCAAATGAAAATAACCACAAAACTTAGCTTGAAGTTCAACTGAAAATAACCACAAAACTTTGCTTGAAGTTCAACTGAGAATAACCACAAAACTTAGATTTAAGTTCAACTGAAAATAAACACAAAACTTAGCTTGAAGTTCAACTGAAAATAACCAAAAAACTTTGCTTGAAGTTCAACTGACAATAACCACAAAACTTAGCTTGAATTTCATCTGAAAATAACCACAAAACGTAGCTTGAATTTCAAGCGAAAATAACCACAAAACTTAGCTTGAAGTTCAACTGAAAATAACGACAATACTTAGCTTGAAGTTCAACTGAAAATATCAACGAAACATAGCTTGACGTTCAACTGAAAATAACCACAAAACTTAGCTTGAAGTTCAACTGAATATAACAACAAAACTTAGCTTGAAGTTCAACTGAGAATAACCACAAAACTTAGATTGAGGTTCAAATGAAAATAACAACAAAACTTAGCTTGAAGTTCAACTGAAAATAACCAAAAAACATAAATTGAAGTTTAACTGAAAATGACCAGATAACTTAGCTTGAAGTTCAACTGAAAATAACCACAAAACTTAGCTTGAAGTTCAACTGAAAATAATAAAAAAACTTAGCTTGAAGTTCAACTAAAAATAACCACAAAACTTTCCTTGAAGTTCAACTGAAAATAACCAGAAACCTTACATTGAAGTTCAACTGAAAATAACCACAAAACTTAGATTAAAGTTCAACTGAAAATAACAACAAAACTTAGCTTGAAGTTCAACAGAAAATAACCACAAAACTTAGATGGAAGTTCAACTGAAAATAACCACAAAACGTAGCCTAAAGTTCAACTGAAAATATCTAAAAAATTTAGCTTGAAGTTCAACTGAAAATAACCACAAAACGTAGATTGAAGTTCAACTGAAAATAACAAAACTTAGCTTGAAGTTCAACTGAAAATAACCACAAACATTACCTTGAAGTCCAACTGAAAATAACCACAAAACTTAGATTGAAGTTCAACTGAAAATAACAACAAACTTAGCTTGAAGTTCAACTGAAAATAACCACAAAACTTAGATTGAAGTTCAACTGAAAATAACCACAAAACGTAGCCTAAAGTTCAACTGAAAATATCCAAAAAACATAGCTTGAAGTTCAACTGAAGATAACCACATAACTTAGCTTGAAGTTCAACTGAAAATAACCACAAAACTTAGATTGAAGTTCAACTGAAAATAACCAAAAATTTAGATTGAAGTTCAAATGAAAATAACCACAAAACTTAGCTTGAAGTTCAACTGAAAATAACCACAAAACTTAGCTTGAAGTTCAACTGAAAATAACCAAAAAATTTAGCTTGAAGTTCAACTGTAAATAACCACAAAATTTAGCTTGAAGTTCAACTGAAAATAACCACAAAACTTAGCTTGAAGTTCAACTGAAAATAATCACAAAAATTAGCTTGAAGTTCAACTGAAAATAACCAAAAAAATTAGCTTGAAGTTCAACTGAAAATAACCACAAAACCTAGATTGAAGTTCAACTGAAAATAACCACAAAACTTAGCTTGAAGTTCAACTGAAAATAACCACTAAACTTAGATTGAAGTTCAACTGAAAATACACAGAAAACTTAGCTTGAAGTTCAACTGAAAATAACCACAAAACCTAGCTTGAAGTTCAACTGGAAATAACCACAAAACTTAGCTTGATGTTCAATTGAAAATAACCAAAAAACATAGCTTCAAGTTCAACTGAAAGTAACCACAAAACTTAACTTGACGTTAAACAGAAACTAACCACAAAACATAGCTTGAAGTTCAACTGAAAATAACCACAAAACTTAGCTTGAAGTTCAACTGAAAATAACAATAAAACTTAGCTTGAAGTTCAACTGAAAATAACCACAAAACTTAGCTTGAAGTTCAACGGAAAATAACAAGAAAAGTTAGCTTGAAGTTCAAATGAAAATAACCACAAAACTTAACTTGAAGTTCAACTGAAAATAACCAGAAAACTTAGCTTGAAGTTCAACTGAAAATAATAACAAAAACTTAGCTTGAAGGTCAACTGAAAATAACCACAAAACTTAGCTTGAAGTTCAACTGAAAATAACCACAAAACTTAGCTTGAAGTTCAACATAAAATAACCACAAAACTTAGCTTGAAGTTCAACTGAAAATAACCAGAAAACTTTGCTTGAAGTTCAACTGAGAATAACCACAAAACTTAGATTTAAGTTCAAGTGAAAATAAACACAAAACTTTCCTTGAGGTTCAACTGAAAATAACCAAAAAAATTTGCTTGAAGTTCAACTGACAATAACCACAAAACTTAGCTTGAATTTCATCTGAAAATAACCACAAAACGTAGCTTGAAGTTCAAGCGAAAATAACCACAAAACTTAGCTTGAAGTTCAACTGAAAATAACGACAATACTTAGCTTGAAGTTCAACTGAAAATATCAACAAAACATAGCTTGACGGTCAACTGAAAATAACCACAAAACTTAGCTTGAAGGTCAACTGAATATAACAACAAAACTTAGCTTGAACTTCAACTGAGAATAACCACAAACATTACCTTGAAGTCCAACTGAAAATAACCACAAAACTTAGATTGAAGTTCAACTGAAAATAACAAAACTTAGCTTGAAGTTCAACTGAAAATAACCACAAAACTTAGATTGAAGTTCAACTGAAAATAACCATAAAACGTAGCCTAAAGTTCAACTGAAAATATCCAAAAAACATAGCTTGAAGTTCAACTGAAGATAACCACATAACTTAGCTTGAAGTTCAACTGAAAATAACCAAAAAACTTAGATTGAAGTTCAACTGAAAATAACCAAAAATTTAGATTGAAGTTCAAATGAAAATAACCACAAAACTTAGCTTGAAGTTCAACTGACAATAACCACAAAACTTAGCTTGAAGTTCAACTGAAAATAACCAAAAAACTTAGCTTGAAGTTCAACTGTAAATAACCACAAAATTTAGCTTGAAGTTCAACTGAAAATAACCACAAAACTTAGCTTGAAGTTCAACTGAAAATAATCACAAAAATTAGCTTGAAGTTCAACTGAAAATAAACCAAAAAAATTAGCTTGAAGTTCAACTGAAAATAACCACAAAACCTAGATTGAAGTTCAACTGAAAATAACCACAAAACTTAGCTTGAAGTTTAAATGAAAATAACCACTAAACTTAGATTGAAGTTCAACTGAAAATACACAGAAAACTTAGCTTGAAGTTCAACTGAAAATAACCACAAAACCTAGCTTGAAGTTCAACTGAAAATAACCACAAAACTTAGCTTGATGTTCAATTGAAAATAACCAAAAAACATAGCTTCAAGTTCAACTGAAAGTAACCACAAAACTTAACTTGACGTTAAACAGAAACTAACCACAAAACATAGCTTGAAGTTTAACTGAAAATAACCACAAAACTTAGCTTGAAGTTCAACTGAAAATAACAATAAAACTTAGCTTGAAGTTCAACTGAAAATAACCACAAAACTTAGCTTGAAGTTCAACGGAAAATAACAAGAAAAGTTAGCTTGAAGTTCAAATGAAAATAACCACAAAACTTAGCTTGAAGTTCAACTGAAAATAACCACAAAACTTAGCTTGAAGTTCAACTGAAAATAATAACAAAAACTTAGCTTGAAGGTCAACTGAAAATAACCACAAAACTTAGCTTGAAGTTCAACTGAAAATAACCACAAAACTTAGCTTGAAGTTCAACATAAAATAACCACAAAACTTAGCTTGAAGTTCAACTGAAAATAACCAGAAAACTTAGTTTGAAGTTCAAATGAAAATAACCACAAAACTTAGCTTGAAGTTCAACTGAAAATAACCACAAAACTTTGCTTGAAGTTCAACTGAGAATAACCACAAAACTTAGATTTAAGTTCAACTGAAAATAAACACAAAACTTAGCTTGAAGTTCAACTGAAAATAACCAAAAAACTTAGCTTGAAGTTCAACTGAAAATAACCACAAAACTTAGCTTGAAGTTCAACTGAAAATAACCACAAAACGTAGCTTGAAGTTCAACTGAAAATAACCACAAAACTTAGCTTGAAGTTCAACTGAAAATAACGACAAAACTTAGCTTGAAGTTCAACTGAAAATATCACAAAACATAGCTTGAAGTTCAACTGAAAATAACCACAAAACTTAGCTTGAAGTTCAACTGAAAATAACCACAAAACTTAGCTTGAAGTTCAACTGAAAATAACCACAAAACTTAGCTTGAAGGTTCAACTGAAAATAACCACAAAACTTAGCTTGAAGTTCAACTGAAAATAACCACAAAACTTAGCTTGAAGTTCAACTGAAAATAACCACAAAACTTAGCTTGAAGTTCAACTGAAAATAACCACAAAACTTAGCTTGAAGTTCAACTGAAAATAACCACAAAACTTAGCTTGAAGTTCAACTGAAAATAACCACAAAACTTAGCTTGAAGTTCAACTGAAAATAACCACAAAACTTAGCTTGAAGTTCAACTGAAAATAACCACAAAACTTAGCTTGAAGTTCAACTGAAAATAACCACAAAACTTAGCTTGAAGTTCAACTGAAAATAACCACAAAACTTAGCTTGAAGTTCAACTGAAAATAACCACAAAACTTAGCTTGAAGTTCAACTGAAAATAACCACAAAACTTAGCTTGAAGTTCAACTGAAAATAACCACAAAACTTAGCTTGAAGTTCAACTGAAAATAACCACAAAACTTAGCTTGAAGTTCAACTGAAAATAACCACAAAACTTAGCTTGAAGTTCAACTGAAAATAACCACAAAACTTAGCTTGAAGTTCAACTGAAAATAACCACAAAACTTAGCTTGAAGTTCAACTGAAAATAACACAAAACTTAGCTTGAAGTTCAACTGAAAATAACCACAAAACTTAGATTGAAGTTCAACTGAAAATAACCACAAAACTTAGCTTGAAGTTCAACTGAAAATAACCACAAAACTTAGCTTGAAGTTCAACTGAAAATAACCACAAAACTTAGCTTGAAGTTCAACTGAAAATAACCACAAAACTTAGCTTGAAGTTCAACTGAAAATAACACAAAACTTAGCTTGAAGTTCAACTGAAAATAACCACAAAACTTAGCTTGAAGTTCAACTGAAAATAACCACAAAACTTAGCTTGAAGTTCAACTGAAAATAACCAAAAAACTTAGCTTGAAGTTCAACTGAAAATAACCACAAAACTTAGCTTGAAGTTCAACTGAAAATAACCACAAAACTTAGCTTGAAGTTCAACTGAAAATAACCACAAAACTTAGCTTGAAGTTCAACTGAAAATAACCACAAAACTTAGCTTGAAGTTCAACTGAAAATAACCACAAAACTTAGCTTGAAGTTCAACTGAAAATAACCACAAAACTTAGCTTGAAGTTCAACTGAAAATAACCACAAAACTTAGCTTGAAGTTCAACTGAAAATAACCACAAAACTTAGATTGAAGTTCAAATGAAAATAACTACAAAACTTAGCTTGAAGTTCAACTGAAAATAACCACAAAACTTAGCTTGAAGTTCAACTGAAAATAACCACAAAACGTAGCTTGAAGTTCAACTGAAAATAACCACAAACCTTACCTTGAAATTCAAGTGAAAATAACCACAAAACGTAGCTTAAGTTCAACAGAAAATAACCAAAAATCTTAGCTTGAAGTTCAACTGAAAAAAACGACAAAACTTAGCTTGAAGTTGCAACTGAAAATAACCACAAAACTTAGCTTGAAGTTCAACTGAAAATAACCACAAAATTAGCTTGAAGTTCAACTGAAAATAACCACAAAACTCTAGCTTGAAGTTCAACTGAAAATAACCACAAAACTTAGCTTGAAGTTCAACTGAAAATAACCACAAAACTTAGCTTGAAGTTCAAATGAAAATAACCAAAAACTTAGCTTGAAGTTCAACTGAAAATAACCACAAAACCTAGCTTGAAGTTCAACTGAAAATAACCACAAAACTTAGCTTGAAGTTCAACTGAAAATAACCACAAAACTTAGCTTGAAGTTCAACTGAAAATAACCACAAAACCTAGCTTGAAGTTCAACTGAAAATAACCACAAAACTTAGCTTGAAGTTCAACTGAAAATAACCACAAAACTTAGCTTGAAGTTCAACTGAAAATAACCACAAAACTTAGCTTGAAGTTCAACTGAAAATAACACAAAACGTATCATGAAGTTCAACTGAAAATAACCACAAAACTTAGCTTGAAGTTCAACTGAAAATAACCACAAAACTTAGCTTGAAGTTCAACTGAAAATAACCACAAAACTTAGCTTGAAGTTCAACTGAAAATAACCAAAAAACTAGCTTGAAGTTCAACTGAAAATAACCACAAAACTTAGCTTGAAGTTCAACTGAAAATAACCACAAAACTTAGCTTGAAGTTCAACTGAAAATAACCACAAAACTTAGCTTGAAGTTCAACTGAAAATAACCACAAAACTTAGCTTGAAGTTCAACTGAAAATAACCACAAAACTTAGCTTGAAGTTCAACTGAAAATAACCACAAAACTTAGCTTGAAGTTCAACTGAAAATAACCACAAAACTTAGCTTGAAGTTCAACTGAAAATAACCACAAAACTTAGCTTGAAGTTCAACTGAAAATAACCACAAAACTTAGCTTGAAGTTCAACTGAAAATAACCACAAAACTTAGCTTGAAGTTCAACTGAAAATAACCACAAAACTTAGCTTGAAGTTCAACTGAAAATAACCACAAAACTTAGCTTGAAGTTCAACTGAAAATAACCACAAAACTTAGCTTGAAGTTCAACTGAAAATAACCACAAAACTTAGCTTGAAGTTCAACTGAAAATAACCACAAAACTTAGCTTGAAGTTCAACTGAAAATAACCACAAAACTTAGCTTGAAGTTCAACTGAAAATAACCACAAAACTTAGCTTGAAGTTCAACAAAACTTAGCTTGAAGTTCAACTGAAAATAACCACAAAACTTAGCTTGAAGTTCAACTGAAAATAACACACAAAACTAGCTTGAAGTTCAACTGAAAATAACCACAAAACTTAGCTTGAAGTTCAACTGAAAATAACACAAAACTTAGCTTGAAGTTCAACTGAAAATAACCACAAAACTTAGCTTGAAGTTCAACTGAAAATAACCACAAAACGTAGCTTGAAGTTCAACTGAAAATACCACAAAACTTAGCTTGAAGTTCAACTGAAAATAACCACAAAACTTAGCTTGAAGTTCAACTGAAAATAACCACAAAAATTAGCTTGAAGTTCAACTGAAAATAACACAAAACTTAGCTTGAAGTTCAACTGAAAATAACCACAAAACTTAGCTTGAAGTTCAACTGAAAATAACCACAAAACTTAGCTTGAAGTTCAACTGAAAATAACCACAAAACTTAGCTTGAAGTTCAACTGAAAATAACAAAAAACTTAGCTTGAGTTCAACTGAAAATAACCACAAAACTTAGCTTGAAGTTCAACTGAAAAAAACCACAAAACTTAGCTTGAAGTTCAACTGAAAATAACCACAAAACTTAGCTTGAAGTTCAACTGAAAATAACCACAAAACTTAGCTTGAAGTTCAACTGAAAATAACACAAAACTTAGCTTGAAGTTCAACTGAAAATAACCACAAAACTTAGCTTGAAGTTCAACTGAAAATAACCACAAAACTTAGCTTGAAGTTCAACTGAAAATAACCACAAAACTTAGCTTGAAGTTCAACTGAAAATAACCACAAAACTTAGCTTGAAGTTCAACTGAAAATAACACAAAACTTAGCTTGAAGTTCAACTGAAAATAACCACAAAACTTAGCTTGAAGTTCAACTGAAAATAACCACAAAACTTAGCTTGAAGTTCAACTGAAAATAACCACAAACTTAGCTTGAAGTTCAACTGAAAATAACCACAAAACTTAGCTTGAAGTTCAACTGAAAATAACCACAAAACTTAGATTGAAGTTCAACTGAAAATAACACAAAACTTAGCTTGAAGTTCAACTGAAAATAACCACAAAACTTAGCTTGAAGTTCAACTGAAAATAACCACAAAACTTAGCTTGAAGTTCAACTGAAAATAACCACAAAACTTAGCTTGAAGTTCAACTGAAAATAACCACAAAACTTAGCTTGAAGTTCAACTGAAAATAACCACAAAAACTAAATTGAAGTTTCAACTGAAAATAACCACAAAACTTAGCTTGAAGTTCAACTGAAAATAACCACAAAACTTAGCTTGAAGTTCAACTGAAAATAATCCAAAAACTTAGCTTGAAGTTCAACTGAAAATAACCACAAAACTTAGCTTGAAGTTCAACTGAAAATAACCAGAAACCTTACCTTGAAGTTCAACTGAAAATAACCACAAAACTTAGCTTGAAGTTCAACTGAAAATAACCACAAAACTTAGCTTGAAGTTCAACAGAAAATAACCACAAAACTTAGATTGAAGTTCAACTGAAAATAACCACAAAACGTAGCTTGAAGTTCAACTGAAAATAACCACAAAACTTAGCTTGAAGTTCAACTGAAAATAACCACAAAACTTAGCTTGAAGTTCAACTGAAAATAACCACAAAACTTAGCTTGAAGTTCAACTGAAAATAACCACAAAACTTAGCTTGAAGTTCAACTGAAAATAACCACAAAACTTAGCTTGAAGTTCAACTGAAAATAACCACAAAACTTAGCTTGAAGTTCAACTGAAAATAACCACAAAACTTAGCTTGAAGTTCAACTGAAAATAACCACAAAACTTAGCTTGAAGTTCAACTGAAAATAACCACAAAACATAGCTTGAAGTTCAACTGAAAATAACCACAAAACTTAGCTTGAAGTTCAACTGAAAATAACCACAAAACTTAGCTTGAAGTTCAACTGAAAATAACCACAAAACTTAGCTTGAAGTTCAACTGAAAATAACCACAAAACTTAGCTTGAAGTTCAACTGAAAATAACCACAAAACTTAGCTTGAAGTTCAACTGAAAATAACCACAAAACTTAGCTTGAAGTTCAACTGAAAATAACCACAAAACTTAGCTTGAAGTTCAACTGAAAATAACCACAAAACTTAGCTTGAAGTTCAACTGAAAATAACCACAAAACTTAGCTTGAAGTTCAACTGAAAATAACCACAAAACTTAGCTTGAAGTTCAACTGAAAATAACCACAAAACCTAGCTTGAAGTTCAACTGAAAATAACCACAAAACTTAGCTTGAAGTTCAACTGAAAATAACCACAAAACTTAGCTTGAAGTTCAACTGAAAATAACCACAAAACTTAGCTTGAAGTTCAACTGAAAATAACCACAAAACTTAGCTTGAAGTTCAACTGAAAATAACCACAAAACTTAGCTTGAAGTTCAACTGAAAATAACCACAAAACTTAGCTTGAAGTTCAACTGAAAATAACCACAAAACTTAGCTTGAAGTTCAACTGAAAATAACCACAAAACTTAGCTTGAAGTTCAACTGAAAATAACCACAAAACTTAGCTTGAAGTTCAACTGAAAATAACCACAAAACTTAGCTTGAAGTTCAACTGAAAATAACCACAAAACTTAGCTTGAAGTTCAACTGAAAATAACCACAAAACTTAGCTTGAAGTTCAACTGAAAATAACCACAAAACTTAGCTTGAAGTTCAACTGAAAATAACCACAAAACTTAGCTTGAAGTTCAACTGAAAATAACCACAAAACTTAGCTTGAAGTTCAACTGAAAATAACCACAAAACTTAGCTTGAAGTTCAACTGAAAATAACCACAAAACTTAGCTTGAAGTTCAACTGAAAATAACCACAAAACTTAGCTTGAAGTTCAACTGAAAATAACCACAAAACTTAGCTTGAAGTTCAACTGAAAATAACCACAAAACTTAGCTTGAAGTTCAACTGAAAATAACCACAAAACTTAGCTTGAAGTTCAACTGAAAATAACCACAAAACTTAGCTTGAAGTTCAACTGAAAATAACCACAAAACTTAGCTTGAAGTTCAACTGAAAATAACCACAAAACTTAGCTTGAAGTTCAACTGAAAATAACCACAAAACTTAGCTTGAAGTTCAACTGAAAATAACCACAAAACTTAGCTTGAAGTTCAACTGAAAATAACCACAAAACTTAGCTTGAAGTTCAACTGAAAATAACCACAAAACTTAGCTTGAAGTTCAACTGAAAATAACACAAAACTTAGCTTGAAGTTCAACTGAAAATAACCACAAAACTTAGCTTGAAGTTCAACTGAAAATAACCACAAAACTTAGCTTGAAGTTCAACTGAAAATAACCACAAAACTTAGCTTGAAGTTCAACTGAAAATAACCACAAAACTTAGCTTGAAGTTCAACTGAAAATAACCACAAAACTTAGCTTGAAGTTCAACTGAAAATAACCACAAAACTTAGCTTGAAGTTCAACTGAAAATAACCACAAAACTTAGCTTGAAGTTCAACTGAAAATAACCACAAAACTTAGCTTGAAGTTCAACTGAAAATAACCACAAAACTTAGCTTGAAGTTCAACTGAAAATAACCACAAAACTTAGCTTGAAGTTCAACTGAAAATAACCACAAAACTTAGCTTGAAGTTCAACTGAAAATAACCACAAAACTTAGCTTGAAGTTCAACTGAAAATAACCACAAAACTTAGCTTGAAGTTCAACTGAAAATAACCACAAAACTTAGCTTGAAGTTCAACTGAAAATAACCACAAAACTTAGCTTGAAGTTCAACTGAAAATAACCACAAAACTTAGCTTGAAGTTCAACTGAAAATAACCACAAAACTTAGCTTGAAGTTCAACTGAAAATAACCACAAAACTTAGCTTGAAGTTCAACTGAAAATAACCACAAAACTTAGCTTGAAGTTCAACTGAAAATAACCACAAAACTTAGCTTGAAGTTCAACTGAAAATAACCACAAAACTTAGCTTGAAGTTCAACTGAAAATAACCACAAAACTTAGCTTGAAGTTCAACTGAAAATAACCACAAAACTTAGCTTGAAGTTCAACTGAAAATAACCACAAAACTTAGCTTGAAGTTCAACTGAAAATAACCACAAAACTAGCTTGAAGTTCAACTGAAAATAACCACAAAACTTAGCTTGAAGTTCAACTGAAAATAACCACAAAACTTAGCTTGAAGTTCAACTGAAAATAACCACAAAACTTAGCTTGAAGTTCAACTGAAAATAACCACAAAACTTAGCTTGAAGTTCAACTGAAAATAACCACAAAACTTAGCTTGAAGTTCAACTGAAAATAACCACAAAACTTAGCTTGAAGTTCAACTGAAAATAACCACAAAACTTAGCTTGAAGTTCAACTGAAAATAACCACAAAACTTAGCTTGAAGTTCAACTGAAAATAACCACAAAACTTAGCTTGAAGTTCAACTGAAAATAACCACAAAACTTAGCTTGAAGTTCAACTGAAAATAACCACAAAACTTAGCTTGAAGTTCAACTGAAAATAACCACAAAACTTAGCTTGAAGTTCAACTGATAATAACCACAAAACTTAGCTTGATGTTCAACTGAAAATAACCACAAAACTTAGCTTGAAGTTAAACCAAAAATAACCACAAAACTCAGCTTGAAGTTCAACTGAAAATAACCACAAAACTTAGCTGGAAGTTCAACTGAAAATAACCACAAAACCTAGCTTGAAGTTCAACTGAAAATAAGCACTAAACTTTCCTTGAAGTTCAACTAAAAATAACCACAAAACACAGCTTGAATTTCAACTGAAAATAGCGACAAAACTTACCTTAAAGTTCAACTGAAAATAACAACAAAACTTAGATTGAAGTTCAACTGAAAATAACCACAAAACTTAGCTTGAAGTTCAATTGAAAATAACCACAAAACTTAGCTTGAAGTTCAACTGAAAATAACCAGAAACCTTACCTTGAAGTTCAACTGAAAATAACCACAAAACTTAGATTGAAGTTAAACTGAAAATAACAAAAAAACTTAGCTTGAAGTTCAACCGAAAATAACCACAAAACTTAGATGGAAGTTCAACTGAAAATAACCACAAAACTTAGCTTGAAGTTCAACTGAAAATAACCACAAAACTTAGCTTGAAGTTCAACTGAAAATAACCACAAAACTTAGCTTGAAGTTCAACTGAAAATAACCACAAAACTTAGCTTGAAGTTCAACTGAAAATAACCACAAAACTTAGCTTGAAGTTCAACTGAAAATAACCACAAAACTTAGCTTGAAGTTCAACTGAAAATAACCACAAAACTTAGCTTGAAGTTCAACTGAAAATAACCACAAAACTTAGCTTGAAGTTCAACTGAAAATAACCACAAAACTTAGCTTGAAGTTCAACTGAAAATAACCACAAAACTTAGCTTGAAGTTCAACTGAAAATAACCACAAAACTTAGCTTGAAGTTCAACTGAAAATAACCACAAAACTTAGCTTGAAGTTCAACTGAAAATAACCACAAAACTTAGCTTGAAGTTCAACTGAAAATAACCACAAAACTTAGCTTGAAGTTCAACTGAAAATAACCACAAAACTTAGCTTGAAGTTCAACTGAAAATAACCACAAAACTTAGCTTGAAGTTCAACTGAAAATAACCACAAAACTTAGCTTGAAGTTCAACTGAAAATAACCACAAAACTTAGCTTGAAGTTCAACTGAAAATAACCACAAAACTTAGCTTGAAGTTCAACTGAAAATAACCACAAAACTAGCTTGAAGTTCAACTGAAAATAACCACAAAACTTAGCTTGAAGTTCAACTGAAAATAACCACAAAACTTAGCTTGAAGTTCAACTGAAAATAACCACAAAACTTAGCTTGAAGTTCAACTGAAAATAACCACAAAACTTAGCTTGAAGTTCAACTGAAAATAACCACAAAACTTAGCTTGAAGTTCAACTGAAAATAACCACAAAACTTAGCTTGAAGTTCAACTGAAAATAACCACAAAACTTAGCTTGAAGTTCAACTGAAAATAACCACAAAACTTAGCTTGAAGTTCAACTGAAAATAACCACAAAACTTAGCTTGAAGTTCAACTGAAAATAACCACAAAACTTAGCTTGAAGTTCAACTGAAAATAACCACAAAACTTAGCTTGAAGTTCAACTGAAAATAACCACAAAACTTAGCTTGAAGTTCAACTGAAAATAACCACAAAACTTAGCTTGAAGTTCAACTGAAAATAACCACAAAACTTAGCTTGAAGTTCAACTGAAAATAACCACAAAACTTAGCTTGAAGTTCAACTGAAAATAACCACAAAACTTAGCTTGAAGTTCAACTGAAAATAACCACAAAACTTAGCTTGAAGTTCAACTGAAAATAACCACAAAACTTAGCTTGAAGTTCAACTGAAAATAACCACAAAACTTAGCTTGAAGTTCAACTGAAAATAACCACAAAACTTAGCTTGAAGTTCAACTGAAAATAACCACAAAACTTAGCTTGAAGTTCAACTGAAAATAACCACAAAACTTAGCTTGAAGTTCAACTGAAAATAACCACAAAACTTAGCTTGAAGTTCAACTGAAAATAACCACAAAACTTAGCTTGAAGTTCAACTGAAAATAACCACAAAACTTAGCTTGAAGTTCAACTGAAAATAACCACAAAACTTAGCTTGAAGTTCAACTGAAAATAACCACAAAACTTAGCTTGAAGTTCAACTGAAAATAACCACAAAACTTAGCTTGAAGTTCAACTGAAAATAACCACAAAACTTAGCTTGAAGTTCAACTGAAAATAACCACAAAACTTAGCTTGAAGTTCAACTGAAAATAACCACAAAACTTAGCTTGAAGTTCAACTGAAAATAACCACAAAACTTAGCTTGAAGTTCAACTGAAAATAACCACAAAACTTAGCTTGAAGTTCAACTGAAAATAACCACAAAACTTAGCTTGAAGTTCAACTGAAAATAACCACAAAACTTAGCTTGAAGTTCAACTGAAAATAACCACAAAACTTAGCTTGAAGTTCAACTGAAAATAACCACAAAACTTAGCTTGAAGTTCAACTGAAAATAACCACAAAACTTAGCTTGAAGTTCAACTGAAAATAACCACAAAACTTAGCTTGAAGTTCAACTGAAAATAACCACAAAACTTAGCTTGAAGTTCAACTGAAAATAACCACAAAACTTAGCTTGAAGTTCAACTGAAAATAACCACAAAACTTAGCTTGAAGTTCAACTGAAAATAACCACAAAACCTAGCTTGAAGTTCAACTGAAAATAACCACAAAACTTAGCTTGAAGTTCAACTGAAAATAACCACAAAACTTAGCTTGAAGTTCAACTGAAAATAACCACAAAACTTAGCTTGAAGTTCAACTGAAAATAACCACAAAACTAGCTTGAAGTTCAACTGAAAATAACCACAAAACTTAGCTTGAAGTTCAACTGAAAATAACCACAAAACTTAGCTTGAAGTTCAACTGAAAATAACCACAAAACTTAGCTTGAAGTTCAACTGAAAATAACCACAAAACTTAGCTTGAAGTTCAACTGAAAATAACCACAAAACTTAGCTTGAAGTTCAACTGAAAATAACCACAAACTTAGCTTGAAGTTCAACTGAAAATAACCACAAAACTTAGCTTGAAGTTCAACTGAAAATAACCACAAAACTTAGCTTGAAGTTCAACTGAAAATAACCACAAAACTTAGCTTGAAGTTCAACTGAAAATAACCACAAAACTTAGCTTGAAGTTCAACTGAAAATAACCACAAAACTTAGCTTGAAGTTCAACTGAAAATAACCACAAAACTTAGCTTGAAGTTCAACTGAAAATAACCACAAAACTTAGCTTGAAGTTCAACTGAAAATAACCACAAAACTTAGCTTGAAGTTCAACTGAAAATAACCACAAAACTTAGCTTGAAGTTCAACTGAAAATAACCACAAAACTTAGCTTGAAGTTCAACTGAAAATAACCACAAAACTAGCTTGAAGTTCAACTGAAAATAACCACAAAACTTAGCTTGAAGTTCAACTGAAAATAACCACAAAACTTAGCTTGAAGTTCAACTGAAAATAACCACAAAACTTAGCTTGAAGTTCAACTGAAAATAACCACAAAACTTAGCTTGAAGTTCAACTGAAAATAACCACAAAACTTAGCTTGAAGTTCAACTGAAAATAACCACAAAACTTAGCTTGAAGTTCAACTGAAAATAACCACAAAACTTAGCTTGAAGTTCAACTGAAAATAACCACAAAACTTAGCTTGAAGTTCAACTGAAAATAACCACAAAACTTAGCTTGAAGTTCAACTGAAAATAACCACAAAACTTAGCTTGAAGTTCAACTGAAAATAACCACAAAACTTAGCTTGAAGTTCAACTGAAAATAACCACAAAACTTAGCTTGAAGTTCAACTGAAAATAACCACAAAACTTAGCTTGAAGTTCAACTGAAAATAACCACAAAACTTAGCTTGAAGTTCAACTGAAAATAACCACAAAACTTAGCTTGAAGTTCAACTGAAAATAACCACAAAACTTAGCTTGAAGTTCAACTGAAAATAACCACAAAACTTAGCTTGAAGTTCAACTGAAAATAACCACAAAACTTAGCTTGAAGTTCAACTGAAAATAACCACAAAACTTAGCTTGAAGTTCAACTGAAAATAACCACAAAACTTAGCTTGAAGTTCAACTGAAAATAACCACAAAACTTAGCTTGAAGTTCAACTGAAAATAACCACAAAACTTAGCTTGAAGTTCAACTGAAAATAACCACAAAACTTAGCTTGAAGTTCAACTGAAAATAACCACAAAACTTAGCTTGAAGTTCAACTGAAAATAACCACAAAACTTAGCTTGAAGTTCAACTGAAAATAACCACAAAACTTAGCTTGAAGTTCAACTGAAAATAACCACAAAACTTAGCTTGAAGTTCAACTGAAAATAACCACAAAACTTAGCTTGAAGTTCAACTGAAAATAACCACAAAACTTAGCTTGAAGTTCAACTGAAAATAACCACAAAACTTAGCTTGAAGTTCAACTGAAAATAACCACAAAACTTAGCTTGAAGTTCAACTGAAAATAACCACAAAACTTAGCTTGAAGTTCAACTGAAAATAACCACAAAACTTAGCTTGAAGTTCAACTGAAAATAACCACAAAACTTAGCTTGAAGTTCAACTGAAAATAACCACAAAACTTAGCTTGAAGTTCAACTGAAAATAACCACAAAACTTAGCTTGAAGTTCAACTGAAAATAACCACAAAACTTAGCTTGAAGTTCAACTGAAAATAACCACAAAACTTAGCTTGAAGTTCAACTGAAAATAACCACAAAACTTAGCTTGAAGTTCAACTGAAAATAACCACAAAACTTAGCTTGAAGTTCAACTGAAAATAACCACAAAACTTAGCTTGAAGTTCAACTGAAAATAACCACAAAACTTAGCTTGAAGTTCAACTGAAAATAACCACAAAACTTAGCTTGAAGTTCAACTGAAAATAACCACAAAACTTAGCTTGAAGTTCAACTGAAAATAACCACAAAACTTAGCTTGAAGTTCAACTGAAAATAACCACAAAACTTAGCTTGAAGTTCAACTGAAAATAACCACAAAACTTAGCTTGAAGGTCAACTGAAAATAACCACAAAACGTAACTTGAAGATCAACTGAAAATAAACACAAAACTTAGCTTGAACTTCAACTGAAAATAACCACAAAACTTAGCTTGAAGTTCAACTTAAAATAACCACAAAACTTAGACTGAAGTTCAATTGAAAATAACCACAAACTTAGCTTGAAGTTCAACTGAAAATAACCACAAAACGTAGCTTGAAGTTCAACTAAAAATAACCACAAAACTTAGCTTGAAGTTCAACAGAAAATAACCACAAACCTTAGCTTGAAGTTCAACTAAAAATAACCACACAACTTACCTTGAAGTTCAACTGAAAATAACCACAAAACCTAGCTTGAAGTTCAACAGAAAATAACCACAAAACTTAGATTGAAGTTCAACTGAAGATAACCAAAAAACCTAGCTTGAAGTTCAACTGAAAATAACCACAAAACTTAGCTTCAAGTTCAATTGAAAATAACCACAAATCTTAGATTGACGTTCAAATGAAATTAACCACAAAACTTAGCATAATTTCAACTGAAAATAACGACAAAACCTAGCCTGAAGTTCAACTGAAAATAACCACAAAACTTAGATTCAAGTTCAAATGAAAATAACCACAAAACTTAGACTGAAGTTCAACTGAAAATAACCACAAAACTAAGCTTGAAGTTCAACTGAAAATAACCACAAAACGTAGCTTGAAGTTTAACTAAAAATAACCACAAAACTTAGCTTGAAGTTCAACTGAAAATAACCACAAACCTTAGCTTGAAGTTCAACTAAAAATAACCACACAACTTAGCTTGAACTTCAACTGAAAATAACCACAAAACCTAGCTTGAAGTTCAACAGAAAATACCCACAAAACTTAGATTGAAGTTCAACTGAAGATAACCAAAAAACCTAGCTTGAAGTTCAACTGAAAATAACCACAAAACTTAGCTTCAAGTTCAACTGAAAATAACCACAAAACTTAGCATGAAGTTCAAGTGAAAATAACCACAAAACTTAGCTTCAAGTTCAAGTGAAAATAACCACAAAACTTAGCTTGAAGTTCAACTGAAAATAACCACAAAACTTAGCTTGAAGGTCAACTGAAAATAACCACAAAACTTAGCTTGAAGTTCAACTGAAAATAAAAACAAAACTTAGCTTGAAGTTCAACTGACAATAACCACAAAACTTAGCTTGAAGTTCAACTGAAAATAACACAAAACTTAGCTGCAAGTTCAACTGAAAATAACCACAAAACTTAGCTTGAAGTTCAACTGAAAATAACCACAAAACCTAGCTTGAAGTTCAAATGAAAATAACCACAAAACTTTGCTTGAAGTTCACTGAAAATAACACAAAACCTTAGCTTGAAGTTCAACTGAAAATAACCAAAACCTACCTGAAGTTCAACTGAAAATAACCACAAAACTTAGCTTGAAGTTCAACGGAAAATAACCACAAACTTAGTTGAAGTTCAACTGAAAATAACCACAAAATCTTACTTGAAGTTCAACTGAAAATAACCACACAACTTACCTTCTCAGATTGAAGTTCAACTGAAAATAACCACAAAACTTAGCTTGAAGTTCAACTGAAAATAACCACAAACTTAGCTTGAAGTTCAAATAAAAATATCCACAAAACTTAGCTTGAAGTTCAACTGAAAATAACCACAAAACGTAGCTTGACGTTCAACAGAAAATAACAAAACTTATCTTGAAGTTAAACTGAAAATATCTACAAAACTTAGATTGAAGTTCAACTGAAAATAACCACAAAACGTAGCTTGAAGTTCAACTGAAAATAACCACAAAACTTAGCTTGAAGTTCAACTGAAAATAACCACAAAACTTAGCTTGAAGTTCAACTGAAAATAACCACAAAACTTAGCTTGAAGTTCAACTGAAAATAACCACAAAACTTAGCTTGAAGTTCAACTGAAAATAACCACAAAACTTAGCTTGAAGTTCAACTGAAAATAACCACAAAACTTAGCTTGAAGTTCAACTAAAAATAACCACAAAACTTAGCTTGAAGTTCAACTGAAAATAACCACAAAACTTAGCTTGAAGTTCAACTGAAAATAACCACAAAACTTAGCTTGAAGTTCAACTGAAAATAACCACAAAACTTAGCTTGAAGTTCAACTGAAAATAACCACAAAACTTAGCTTGAAGTTCAACTGAAAATAACCACAAAACTTAGCTTGAAGTTCAACTGAAAATAACCACAAAACTTAGCTTGAAGTTCAACTGAAAATAACCACAAAACCTAGCTTGAAGTTCAACTGAAAATAACCACAAAACTTAGCTTGAAGTTCAACTGAAAATAACCACAAAACTTAGCTTGAAGTTCAACTGAAAATAACCACAAAACTTAGCTTGAAGTTCAACTGAAAATAACCACAAAACCTAGCTTGAAGTTCAACTGAAAATAACCACAAAACTTAGCTTGAAGTTCAACTGAAAATAACCACAAAACTTAGCTTGAAGTTCAACTGAAAATAACCACAAAACTAGTTGAAGTTCAACTGAAAATAACCACAAAACTTAACTTGAAGTCACTGAAATAACCAAAAACTAGCTTGAAGTTCAACTGAAAATAACCACAAAACTTAGCTTGAAGTTCAACTGAAAATAACCACAAAACTAGCTTGAAGTTCAACTGAAAATAACCACAAAACTTAGCATGAAGTTCAACTGAAAATAACGACAAAACCTAGCTGAAGTTCAATAAAAAAACCCAAAACTTAGCTTAAGTTCAACTAAAAAAAAAAAAAAAAAAAAAAAAAAAAAAAAAAAAAAAAAAAAAAAAAAAAAAAAAAAAAAAAAAAAAAAAAAAAAAAAAAAAAAAAAAAAAAAAAAAAAAAAAAAAAAAAAAAAAAAAAAAAAAAAAAAAAAAAAAAAAAAAAAAAAAAAAAAAAAAAAAAAAAAAAAAAAAAAAAAAAAAAAAAAAAAAAAAAAAAAAAAAAAAAAAAAAAAAAAAAAAAAAAAAAAAAAAAAAAAAAAAAAAAAAAAAAAAAAAAAAAAAAAAAAAAAAAAAAAAAAAAAAAAAAAAAAAAAAAAAAAAAAAAAAAAAAAAAAAAAAAAAAAAAAAAAAAAAAAAAAAAAAAAAAAAAAAAAAAAAAAAAAAAAAAAAAAAAAAAAAAAAAAAAAAAAAAAAAAAAAAAAAAAAAAAAAAAAAAAAAAAAAAAAAAAAAAAAAAAAAAAAAAAAAAAAAAAAAAAAAAAAAAAAAAAAAAAAAAAAAAAAAAAAAAAAAAAAAAAAAAAAAAAAAAAAAAAAAAAAAAAAAAAAAAAAAAAAAAAAAAAAAAAAAAAAAAAAAAAAAAAAAAAAAAAAAAAAAAAAAAAAAAAAAAAAAAAAAAAAAAAAAAAAAAAAAAAAAAAAAAAAAAAAAAAAAAAAAAAAAAAAAAAAAAAAAAAAAAAAAAAAAAAAAAAAAAAAAAAAAAAAAAAAAAAAAAAAAAAAAAAAAAAAAAAAAAAAAAAAAAAAAAAAAAAAAAAAAAAAAAAAAAAAAAAAAAAAAAAAAAAAAAAAAAAAAAAAAAAAAAAAAAAAAAAAAAAAAAAAAAAAAAAAAAAAAAAAAAAAAAAAAAAAAAAAAAAAAAAAAAAAAAAAAAAAAAAAAAAAAAAAAAAAAAAAAAAAAAAAAAAAAAAAAAAAAAAAAAAAAAAAAAAAAAAAAAAAAAAAAAAAAAAAAAAAAAAAAAAAAAAAAAAAAAAAAAAAAAAAAAAAAAAAAAAAAAAAAAAAAAAAAAAAAAAAAAAAAAAAAAAAAAAAAAAAAAAAAAAAAAAAAAAAAAAAAAAAAAAAAAAAAAAAAAAAAAAAAAAAAAAAAAAAAAAAAAAAAAAAAAAAAAAAAAAAAAAAAAAAAAAAAAAAAAAAAAAAAAAAAAAAAAAAAAAAAAAAAAAAAAAAAAAAAAAAAAAAAAAAAAAAAAAAAAAAAAAAAAAAAAAAAAAAAAAAAAAAAAAAAAAAAAAAAAAAAAAAAAAAAAAAAAAAAAAAAAAAAAAAAAAAAAAAAAAAAAAAAAAAAAAATTTTTTTTTTTTTTTTTTTTTTTTTTTTTTTTTTTTTTTTTTTTTTTTTTTTTTTTTTTTTTTTTTTTTTTTTTTTTTTTTTTTTTTTTTTTTTTTTTTTTTTTTTTTTTTTTTTTTTTTTTTTTTTTTTTTTTTTTTTTTTTTTTTTTTTTTTTTTTTTTTTTTTTTTTTTTTTTTTTTTTTTTTTTTTTTTTTTTTTTTTTTTTTTTTTTTTTTTTTTTTTTTTTTTTTTTTTTTTTTTTTTTTTTTTTTTTTTTTTTTTTTTTTTTTTTTTTTTTTTTTTTTTTTTTTTTTTTTTTTTTTTTTTTTTTTTTTTTTTTTTTTTTTTTTTTTTTTTTTTTTTTTTTTTTTTTTTTTTTTTTTTTTTTTTTTTTTTTTTTTTTTTTTTTTTTTTTTTTTTTTTTTTTTTTTTTTTTTTTTTTTTTTTTTTTTTTTTTTTTTTTTTTTTTTTTTTTTTTTTTTTTTTTTTTTTTTTTTTTTTTTTTTTTTTTTTTTTTTTTTTTTTTTTTTTTTTTTTTTTTTTTTTTTTTTTTTTTTTTTTTTTTTTTTTTTTTTTTTTTTTTTTTTTTTTTTTTTTTTTTTTTTTTTTTTTTTTTACAAACTAATAAAAAAAACAATTAGATAAACAAAATAATTATAATAAACAAAACAAAATTACTGAAATAACAAAAACAGAAAGTTAATAAATACAACAAAATACAAATAACTGAAATAACAAAAACAATTATTATAAAAAAACCACAAACTTCTTGAAGTTCAATAAATAACCACAAACTATTGAAGTAACGAAAATAAACACAAAACTACTTGAAGTTCAACTGAAAAAAAACAAAACTTATGAAGTTAATGAAAATAACACAAAACTTAGCTGAAGTTCAACTGAATAACACAAAATTAGTTGAATTAATGAAATAACCACAAAACTATTAAGTTCAAGAAAATAACAAAAAAGCTAAGTTCAATAAATAAACAAAACTACTGAATTCAAGAAAAACACAAACTGTTAGTTCAATAAAATAACAAAAACTAATAATTAACAAATAAACAAAATTACAAATTAACTGAAAATAACACAAAAATACTTGAAGTTAATAAAAAAAACCAAATACTTGAATTAACTAAAATAACGAAAAACTTAGTGAAGTTCAACTAAAATAACACAAAACTTAGTTGAAGTTCAATGAAAATAACACAAACCTAGCTTGAATCAACAAAATAACCACAAAACAGTTGAAGTTAGAAAAAAAAAAACTTCTGAAGTTAACTGAATACCAAATTAGTAATTCAACTGAAAATACCAAAAACTAGCTTGAAGTTCAATGAAAATAACACAAAACTTAGCTTGAGTTCAAAAATAACACACAACTTAGGTTGAAGTTCAACTGAAAATAACCACAAACCCAAGCTTGAAGTTCAACAGAAAATAACCACAAGACTTAGATTGCAGTTCAACTGAAAATAACCACAAAACTTAGCTTGAAGTTGAACTGAAAATAACCACAAAACTTAGCTTGAAGTTCAACTAAAAATAACCACACAACTTAGATTGAAGTTCAGCTGAAAATAACCACAAAACTTAGCTTAACGTTCAACTGAAAATAACCACAAAACTTAGCGTGAAGTTCAACTGAAAATAACAATAAAACTTAGCGTGAATTCAACTGAAAATAACGACAAAACCTAAGCTTGAAGTTCAACTGAAAATAACTACAAAACTTTTGCTTGAAGTTCAACTGAAAAGAACCACAAAACCTAGCTTGAACTTCAACTGAAAATAACCACAAAACCTAGCTTGAAGTTCAACTAAAATAACACAAACTTTACTTGAAGTTCAAATGAAAATAACCACAAAACTTTGCTTGAATATCAACTGAAAATAACCAAAAACTAGCTTCAAGTTCAACTGAAAATAACCAAAAACCTTAGATTGAAGTTCAAAAGAAATTCACCACAAAACTTAGCATAAGTTCAACTGAAAATAACCACAAAACTAGCTTGAAGTTCAACTGAAAATAACCACAAAACTTAGCTTGAAGTTCAACTGAAAATAACCACAAAACTTAGCTTGAAGTTCAACTGAAAATAACCACAAAACTTAGCTTGAAGTTCAACTGAAAATAACCACAAAACTTAGCTTGAAGTTCAACTGAAAATAACCACAAAACTTAGCTTGAAGTTCAACTGAAAATAACCACAAAACTTAGCTTGAAGTTCAACTGAAAATAACCACAAAACTTAGCTTGAAGTTCAACTGAAAATAACCACAAAACTTAGCTTGAAGTTCAACTGAAAATAACCACAAAACTTAGCTTGAAGTTCAACTGAAAATAACCACAAAACTTAGCTTGAAGTTCAACTGAAAATAACCACAAAACTTAGCTTGAAGTTCAACTGAAAATAACCACAAAACTTAGCTTGAAGTTCAACTGAAAATAACCACAAAACTTAGCTTGAAGTTCAACTGAAAATAACCACAAAACTTAGCTTGAAGTTCAACTGAAAATAACCACAAAACTTAGCTTGAAGTTCAACTGAAAATAACCACAAAACTTAGCTTGAAGTTCAACTGAAAATAACCACAAAACTTAGCTTGAAGTTCAACTGAAAATAACCACAAAACTTAGCTTGAAGTTCAACTGAAAATAACCACAAAACTTAGCTTGAAGTTCAACTGAAAATAACCACAAAACTTAGCTTGAAGTTCAACTGAAAATAACCACAAAACTTAGCTTGAAGTTCAACTGAAAATAACCACAAAACTTAGCTTGAAGTTCAACTGAAAATAACCACAAAACTTAGCTTGAAGTTCAACTGAAAATAACCACAAAACTTAGCTTGAAGTTCAACTGAAAATAACCACAAAACTTAGCTTGAAGTTCAACTGAAAATAACCACAAAACTTAGCTTGAAGTTCAACTGAAAATAACCACAAAACTTAGCTTGAAGTTCAACTGAAAATAACCACAAAACTTAGCTTGAAGTTCAACTGAAAATAACCACAAAACTTAGCTTGAAGTTCAACTGAAAATAAACCACAAAACTTAGCTTGAAGTTCAACTGAAAATAACCACAAAACTTAGCTTGAAGTTCAACTGAAAATAACCAAATAACTTAGCTTGAAGTTCAACTTAAAATAACCACAAAACTTAGCTTGAAGTTGAACTAAAAATAACCACAAAACTTAGCTTAAAGTTCAACTAAAAATAACCAAAAAACTTAGATTGAAGTTCAGCTGAAAATAACCACAAAACTTAACTTGAAGTTCAACTGAAAATAACCACAAAACGTAGCTTGAAGTTCAACTGAAAATATCGACAAAACTTAGCTTGAAGTTCAACTGAAAAAACCACAAAACTAACTTAAAGTTCAACAGAAAATAACCACAAAACCTAGCTTGAAGTTCAACTGAAAATAACCACAAAACTTAGCTTGAAGTTCAAATAAAAATAATCACAAAACTTACCTTGAAGTACAATTGAAATTAACCACAAAACTTAGCTTGAAGTTCAACTGAAAATAACCACAAAACTTGGCTTGAAGTTCAACTGAAAATAACAACAAAACTAACATTGAAGTTCAACTGAAGATAACCACAAAACCTAACTTGAAGTTCAACTGAAAATAACCACAAAACTTAGCCTGAAGTTCAACTGAAAATAACCACAAAACTTAGCTTCAAGTTCATCTGAAAATAACCACAAAACTTAGCATGAAGTTCAACTGAAAATAACGACAAACCTTAGCTTGAAGTTCAATTAAAAATAACCACACAACTTAGCTTGAAGTTCAACTGAAAATAACCACAAACCCTAGCTTGAAGTTCAACAGAAAATAACCACAAGACTTAGATTGCAGTTCAACTGAAAATAACCACAAAACTTAGCATGAAGTTGAACTGAAAATAACCACAAAACTTAGCTTGAAGTTCAACTAAAAATAACCACACAACTTAGATTGAAGTTCAGCTGAAAATAACCACAAAATTTAGCTTAACGTTCAACTGAAAATAACCACAAAACTTAGCGTGAAGTTCAACTGAAAATAACAATAAAACCTAGCGTGAAATTCAACTGAAAATAACGACAAAACCAAGCTTGAAGTTCAACTTAAAATAACTACAAAATTTTGCTTGAAGTTCAATTGAAAAGAACCACAAAACCTAGCTTGAACTTCAACTGAAAATAACCACAAAACCTAGCTTAAAGTTCAATTAAAAATAACAAAATTTAATTTGAAGTTCAAATGAAAATAACCACAAAACTTTGCTTGAATATCAACTGAAAATAACCACAAACTTAGCTTCAAGTTCAACTGAAAATAACCAAAAATCTTAGATTGAAGTTCAAAAGAAATTCACCACAAAACTTAGCATAAGTTCAACTGAAAATAACGACAAAACCTAGCCTGAAGTTCAACTGAAAATAACCACAAAACTTAGCTTGAAGTTCAACTGAAAATAACCACAAAACTTAGACTGAAGTTCAACTGAAAATAACCACAAAACTTACCTTGACGTTAAACTGAAAATAACCACAAAACTTAGCTTGAGGTTCAACGGAAAATAACCACAAAACCTATCTTGAAGTTCAACTGAAAATAACCACAAAACTTAGCTTGAAGTTCAAATAAAAATAACCACAAAACTTAGCTTGAAGTTCAACTGAAAATAACCACAAAACTTTGAAGTTCAACTGAAAATAACCACAAAACTTAGATTGAAGTTCAACTGAAGATAACCAAAAAACCTAGCTTGAAGTTCAACGGAAAATAACCACAAAACTTAGCTTGAAGTTCAAATGAAAATAACCACAAAAATTAACTTGAATTTCAACTGAAAATAACCACAAAACTTAGCTTGAAGTTCAACTGAAAAATAACCACAAAACTTAAATTGAAGTTCATCTTAAAATAACCACAAAACGTAGCTTGAAGTTCAACTGAAAATAACCACAAAAATTAGCTTGAAGTTCAACAGAAAATAACCATAAAACTTAGCTTGAAGTTAAACTGAAAATAACTACAAAACTTAACTTGAAGTTCAACTGAAAATAACCACAAAACTTAGCATGAAGTTCAACTGAAAATAACCAAAAAACTTAGATTGAAGTTCAACTGAAAATAACCACAAAACGTAGCTTGAAGTTCAACTGAAAATAACCACAAAACTTAGCTTGAAGTTCAACTGAAAAAAACCACAAAACTTAGCTTGAAGTTCAAATGAAAATAACCAAATAACTTAGCTTGAAGTTCAACTGAAAATAACCACAAAACTTAGGTTGAAGTTCAACTAAAAATAACCAAAAAAAATTAGCTTGAAGTTCAACTGAAAATAACCACAAAACGTAGCTTGAAGTTCAACTGAAAATAACTACAAAACTTAGCTTGAAGTTCAACTAAAAATAACCACAAAACTTGCCTTGAAGTTCAACTGAAAATAACCACAAAACTTAGCTTGAAGTTCAACTGAAAATAACCACAAAACTTAGCTTAAAGTTCTACTGATAATAACCACAAATTTAACTTGAGGTTCAACTGAAAATAACCACAAAAATTAGCTTGAAGTTCAACTGAAAATAACCACAAAACGTAGCTTGAAGTTCAACTGAAAATAACCATAAAACTATGCTTGATGTTCAACTAAAAATAACCACAAAACCTAGCTTAAAGTTCAACTGAAAATAACCACAAAAATTAGCTTGAAGTTCAACTGAAAATAACAACAAAACTTAACTTGAAGTTCAAATGCAAATAACCACAAAACTTTGCTTGAAGATCAAATGAAAATAACCACAAAACTTAGCTTAAAGTTCAACTGAAAATAACCACAAAACTTTGCTTGAAGTTCAACTGAAAATAACCACAAAACTTAACTTGAAGTTCAAATGAAAATAACCAAGAAACTTAGCTTGAAGTTCAACTGAAAATAACTACAAAACATAGCTTGAAGATCAACTGAAAATAACCACAAAACTTAGCTTGAAGTTCAACTGAAAATAACAAAACTTAGCTTGAAGTTAAACTAAAAATAACCACAAAACTTAGCTTGAAGTTCAACTGAAAACCACAACAAAACTTAGCTTGAAGTTCAACAGAAAATAACCACAAAACTTAGCAAGAAGTTCAACTGAAAATAACCACAAAACTTAGCTTGAAGTTCAACTGAAAATAACTACAAAACTTAGCTTGAAGTTCAACTGAAAATAACCACAAAACTTAGATTGAAGTTCAACTGAAAATAACCACAATACTTAGCTTGACGTTCACCTGAAAATAATTACACAACCTAGCATGAAGTTCAACTGAAAATAACCAGAAAACTTACATTGAAGTTCAACTGAAAATAACCACAAAAAGTAGATTGAAGTTCATGTGAAAATGAACACAAAACGTAGCTTGAAGTTCAACTGAATATAACCACCAAACTTAGCTTGAAATTCAACTGAAAATAACCACAAAACTAACTTGAAGTTCAACAGAAAATAACCACAAAACTTAGACTGAAGTTCAACTGAAAATAACCACAAAACTTAGCTTGAAGTTCAAATGAAAATAATCACAAAACTTACCTTGAAGTACAATTCAAGTTAACCACAAAACTTAGCTTGAAGTTCAACTGAAAATAACCACAAAACTTGGCTTGAAGTTCAACTAAACATAACAAAACTAATATTGAAGTTCAACTGAAGATAACCACAAAACCTAGCTTGAAGTTCAACTGAAAATAACCACAAAACTTAGCCTGAAGTTCAACTGAAAATAACCACAAAACTTAGATTGAAATTCGACTGAAAATAACCACAAAACTTAGCTTGAAGTTCAACTGAAAATAACCACAAAACTTAGCATGAAGTTCAACTGAAAATAACGACAAACCTTAGCTTGAAGTTCAACTAAAAATAACCACACAACTTAGCTTGAAGTTCAATTGAAAATAACCACAAAACCTAGCTTGGACTTCAACAGAATATAACCACAAAACTTAGATTGCAGTTCAACTGAAAATAACCACAAAACTTAGCTTGAAGTTGAACTGAAAATAACCACAAAACTTAGCTTGAAGCTCAACTAAAAATAACCACAAAACTTGGATTGAAGTTAAGCTGAAAATAACCACACAACTTAGCTTGAAGTTCAACAGAAAATAAGCACAAAACGTAGCTTGAAGTTCAACTGAAAATAACCATAAAACTTAGCTTGAAGTTCAAATGAAGATGAATACAAAATTTAGCTTAACGTTCAACTGATAATAACCACAAAACGTAGCGTGAAGTTCAACTGAAAATAACAATAAAACCTAGCGTGAAGTTCAACTGAAAATAACCACAAAAAGTAACTTAAAGTTCAAATGAAAATAACCAAAAAACTTAGCTTGAAGTTCAACTGAAAATAACCACAAAATTTTGCTTGAAGTTCAATTGAAAATAACCACAAAACCTAGCTTGAAGTTCAACTGAAAATAACCACAAAACCTAGCTTGAAGTTCAATTGAAAATAACCACAAATCTTACCTTGAAGTTCAAATGAAAATAACCACAAAACTTTCCTTGAATATCAACTGAAAATAACCACAAAACTTAGCTTCAATTTCAACTGAAAATAATCACAAATCTTAGATTGAAGTTCAAATGAAATTAGCCACAAAACTTAGCATAAGTTCAACTGAAAATAATGACAAAATCTAGCCTGAAGTTCAATTGAAAATAACCACAAAACTTAGCTTGAAGTTCAATTGAAAATAAATACAAAACTTAGAATGAAGTTCAACTGAAAATAACCACAAAATTTAGCTTGAAGTTCAATTGAAAATAACCACAAAACGTAGCTTGAAGATCAACTATAAATAACCACAAAACTTACCTTGAAGTTCAACTGAAAATAACCACAAACCTTAGCTTGAAGTTCAACTAAAAATAACCACACAACGTAGCTTGAAATTCAACTGAAAATAACCACAAAACCTAGCGTGAAGTTCAACGGAAAATAACTACAAAACTTAGATTGAAGTTCAACTGAATATAACCAAAAAAGCTAGCTTGAAGTTCAACTGAAAATAACCACAAAACGTAGCTTGAAATTCAACTGAAAATAACAACAAAACTTAGCTTGAAGTTCAACTGAAAATAACCACAAAACTTAGCTTGAAGTTCAACTGAAAATAACCACAAAACTTAGCTTGAAGTTCAACTGAAAATAACCACAAAACTTATATTGAAGTTCAACTGAAAATAACCACAAAACTTAGATTGAAGTTCAACTGAACATAACCACAAAACCTAGATTGAAGTTCAACTGAAAATAACCACAAAACCTAGCTTGAAGTTCAACTGAAAATAACCACAAAACTTAGCTTGAAGTTCAACTGAAAATAACCACAAAACTTAGCTTGAAGTTCAACTGAAAATAACCACAAAACTTAGCTTGAAGTTCAACTGAAAATAACCACAAAACTTAGCTTGAAGTTCAACTGAAAATAACCACAAAACTTAGCTTGAAGTTCAACTGAAAATAACCACAAAACTTAGCTTGAAGTTCAACTGAAAATAACCACAAAACTTAGCTTGAAGTTCAACTGAAAATAACCACAAAACTTAGCTTGAAGTTCAACTGAAAATAACCACAAAACTTAGCTTGAAGTTCAACTGAAAATAACCACAAAACTTAGCTTGAAGTTCAACTGAAAATAACCACAAAACTTAGCTTGAAGTTCAACTGAAAATAACCACAAAACTTAGCTTGAAGTTCAACTGAAAATAACCACAAAACTTAGCTTGAAGTTCAACTGAAAATAACCACAAAACTTAGCTTGAAGTTCAACTGAAAATAACCACAAAACTTAGCTTGAAGTTCAACTGAAAATAACCACAAAACTTAGCTTGAAGTTCAACTGAAAATAACCACAAAACTTAGCTTGAAGTTCAACTGAAAATAACCACAAAACTTAGCTTGAAGTTCAACTGAAAATAACCACAAAACTTAGCTTGAAGTTCAACTGAAAATAACCACAAAACGTAGCTTGAAGTTCAACTGAAAATAACCACAAAACTTAGCTTGAAGGTAAACTGAAAATAACCACAAAACTTAGCTTGAAGTTCAACTGAAAATAACCACAAAACTTAGCTTAAGTTCAACTGAAAATAACCACAAAACTTAATTGAAGTTCAACCGAAAATAACCACAAAACGTAGATTGAAGTTCAACTGAAAATAACCACAAAACTTGCCTTGAAGTTCAACTCACAATAAACACAAAACTTAGCTTGAAGTTCAACTGAAAATAACCACAAAACTTAGCTTGAAGTTCAACTGAAAATAACCACAAAACTTAGCTTGAAGTTCAACTGAAAATAACCACAAAAGGTATCTTGAAGTTCAACTGAAAATAACCACAAAACTTAGCTGGAAGTTCAACTGAAAATAACCACAAAACCTAGCTTGAAGTTCAACTGAAAATAACCATAAAACTTTGCTTGATGTTCAACTAAAATAACCACAAAACCTAGCTTAAAGTTCAACTGAAAATAACCACAAAACTTAGCTTGAAGTTCAACTGAAAATAACAACAAAACTTAACTTGAAGTTCAAATGCAAATAACCACAAAACTTTGTTTGAAGATCAAATGAAAATAACCACAAAACTTAGCTTAAAGTTCAACTGAAAATAACCTCAAAACTTAGCTTGAAGTTCAACTGAAAATAACCACAAAACTTAACTTGAAGTTCAAATGAAAATAACCAAGAAACTTAGCTTGAAGTTCAACTGAAAATAACCACAAAACTTAGCTTGAAGATCAACTGAAAATAACCACAAAACTTAGCTTGAAGTTCAACTGAAAATAACCACAAAAATTAGATTGAAGTTCAACTGAAAATAACCACAAAACTTAGCTTGAAGTTCAAATGAAAATAATCACAAAACTTAGCTTGAATATCAACTGAAAATAACCACAAAACTAGCTTGAAGTTCAACTGAAAATAACCACATATTTAACTTGAAGTTCAACTGAAAATAACCACAAAAATTAGCTTCAAGTTCAACTAAAAATAACCACAAAACTTAGATTGAAGTTCAAGTGAAAATAACCACAAAACTTAGCTTGAAGTTCAAATGAAAATATCCACAAAACTTAGCTTGAAGTTCAACTGAAAATAACCACAACACGTAGCATGAAATTCAGCTGAAAATAACCAAAAAACTTAGCTTGAAGTTCAACTGAAAATAACCAAACTTAGCTTGAAGATCAACTGAAAATAACCACAAAACTTAGCTTGAAGTTCAACTGAAAATAACCACAAAAGGTATCTTGAAGTTCAACTGAAAATAACCACAAAACTTAGCTGGAAGTTCAACTGAAAATAACCACAAAACCTAGCTTGAAGTTCAACTGAAAATAACCATAAAACTTTGCTTGATGTTCAACTAAAAATAACCACAAAACCTAGCTTAAAGTTCAACTGAAAATAACCACAAAACTTAGCTTGAAGTTCAACTGAAAATAACAACAAAACTTAACTTGAAGTTCAAATGCAAATAACCACAAAACTTTGTTTGAAGATCAAATGAAAATAACCACAAAACTTAGCTTAAAGTTCAACTGAAAATAACCTCAAAACTTAGCTTGAAGTTCAACTGAAAATAACCACAAAACTTAACTTGAAGTTCAAATGAAAATAACCAAGAAACTTAGCTTGAAGTTCAACTGAAAATAACCACAAAACTTAGCTTGAAGATCAACTGAAAATAACCACAAAACTTAGCTTGAAGTTCAACTGAAAATAACCACAAAAATTAGATTGAAGTTCAACTGAAAATAACCACAAAACTTAGCTTGAAGTTCAAATGAAAATAATCACAAAACTTAGCTTGAATATCAACTGAAAATAACCACAAAACTAGCTTGAAGTTCAACTGAAAATAACCACATATTTAACTTGAAGTTCAACTGAAAATAACCACAAAAATTAGCTTCAAGTTCAACTAAAAATAACCACAAAACTTAGATTGAAGTTCAAGTGAAAATAACCACAAAACTTAGCTTGAAGTTCAAATGAAAATATCCACAAAACTTAGCTTGAAGTTCAACTGAAAATAACCACAACACGTAGCATGAAATTCAGCTGAAAATAACCAAAAAACTTAGCTTGAAGTTCAACTGAAAATAACCAAACTTAGCTTGAAGTTCAACTGAAAATAACCACAAAACTTACCATGAAGTTCAACTGAAAATAACAACAAAACGTAGCTTGAAGTTCAACTGAAAATAACTAAAAACATAGCTTGAAGTTCAACTGAAAATAACCAAAAAACTTAGATTGAAGTTCAACTGAAAATAACAACAAAACTTAGCTTGAAGTTCAACTAAAAAGAACCACAAAACTTAGCTTGAATTTCAACTGAAAATAACCACACAACTTAGCTTGAAGTTCAACTGAAAATAACCACAAAACTTAACTTGAAGTTCAACTGAAAATAACCACAAAACTTAGCTTGAAGTTCAACTGAAAATAACTACAAAACTTAGCTTCAAGATCAACTGAAAATAACCATAAAACTTAGCTTGACGTTCACCTGAAAATAATTACAAAACCTAGCTTGAATTTCAACTGAAAATAACCACAAAAATTAGATTGAAGTTACACTGAAAATAACCACAAAACTTATATTGAAGTTCAAGTGAAAATAACCACAAAACGTAGCTTGAAGTTCAACTGAAAATAACCACAAAACTTAGCTTGAAATTCAACTGAAAATAACCACAAAACTAACTTGAAGTTCAACAGAAAATAACCACAAAACCTAGCTTGAAGTTAAACTGAAATTAACCACAAAAAATAGCTTGAAGTTCAACTGAAAATAACCACAAAACTTATATTGAAGTTCAACTGAAAATAACCACAAAACTTAGATTGAAGTTCAACTGAACATAACCACAAAACCTAGATTGAAGTTCAACTGAAAATAACCACAAAACCTAGCTTGAAGTTCAACTGAAAATAACCACAAAACTTAGCTTGAAGTTCAACTGAAAATAACCACAAAACTTAGCTTGAAGTTCAAATGAAAATCACCACAAAACTCAGCTTGAAGTTCAACTGAAAATAACCACAAAACTTAGCTTGAAGATCAACTGAAAAGAACCACAAAACTTAGATTGAAGTTCAACTGAAAATAACCACAAAACGTAGCTTGAAGTTCAACTGAAAATAACCATAAAACCTAACTTGAAGTTAATCTGAAAATAACCACAAAACTTACCTTGAAGGTCAACTGAAAATAAACAAAAAACTTAGCTTGAAGTTCACCTGAAAATAACCACAAAACGTTGCTTGAAGTTGAACTGAAAATAACCACAAAACTTAGATTGAACTTCAACTGAAAATAACCACAAAACTTAGCTTGAAGTTCAACTGAAAATATCCACAAAACGTAGCTTGAAGTTCAACTAAAAATAACCAAAAAACTTAACTTGAAGTTCAACTGAAAATAACCACAAAACGTAGCTCGAAGTTCAACTGAAAATAACCACAAAACTTAGCTTGAAGTTGAACTGAAAATAACCACAAAACTTAGCTTGAAGTTCCACAGAAAATAACCACAAAACTTAGCTTAAAGTTCAACTGATAAATACAAAACTTAGCTTGAAGTTCAACTGAAAATAACCAACTGACTTAGATTGAAATTCAACGGAAAATAACCAAAAAACTTAACTTGAAGTTCAACTGAAAATAACCACAAAACTTAGCTTCAAGTTCAACTGAAAATAACCACCAAACTTAGCTTGAAGTTCAACTGAAAATAACCACAAACTTAGCTTGAAGTTCAACTGAAAATAACCACAAAACGGAGCTTGAAGTTCAACTAAAAATAACCACGAAACTTAGCTTGAGGTTCAACTGAAAATAACCACAAAACTTAGCTTGAAGTTCAACAGAAAATAACCACAAACTTAGCTTGAAGTTAAACTGAAAATAACTACAAAACTTAACTTGAACTTCAACTAAAAATAACCACAAAACTTAGCCTGAAGTTCAACTTAAAATAACCACAAAACTTAGATTGAAGTTCAACTGAAAATAACCACAAAACGTAGATTGAAGTTCAACTGAAAATAACCACAAAACTTAGCTTGATGTTAAACTGAAAATAACCACAAAACGTAGCTTGAAGTTCAAATGAAAATAACCAAAAAACTTAGCTTGAAGGTAAACTGAAAATAACCACAAAACTTAGCTTGAAGTTCAACTGAAAATAACCAAAAAACTTAGCTTAAAGTTCAACTGAAAATAACCACAAAACTTAGATTGAAGTTCAACCGAAAATAACCACAAAACGTAGATTGAAGTTCAACTGAAAATAACCACAAAACTTGCCTTGAAGTTCAACTGAAAATAACCACAAAACTTAGCTTGAAGTTCAACTGAAAATAACCACAAAACTTAGCTTGAAGATCAACTGAAAATAACCACAAAACTTAGCTTGAAGTTCAACTGAAAATAACCACAAAAGGTATCTTGAAGTTCAACTGAAAATAACCACAAAACTTAGCTGGAAGTTCAACTGAAAATAACCACAAAACCTAGCTTGAAGTTCAACTGAAAATAACCATAAAACTTTGCTTGATGTTCAACTAAAAATAACCACAAAACCTAGCTTAAAGTTCAACTGAAAATAACCACAAAACTTAGCTTGAAGTTCAACTGAAAATAACAACAAAACTTAACTTGAAGTTCAAATGCAAATAACCACAAAACTTTGTTTGAAGATCAAATGAAAATAACCACAAAACTTAGCTTAAAGTTCAACTGAAAATAACCACAAAACTTAGCTTGAAGTTCAACTGAAAAAAACCACAAAACTTAACTTGAAGTTCAAATGAAAATAACCAAGAAACTTAGCTTGAAGTTCAACTGAAAATAACCACAAAACTTAGCTTGAAGATCAACTGAAAATAACCACAAAACTTAGCTTGAAGTTCAACTGAAAATAACCACAAAAATTAGATTGAAGTTCAACTGAAAATAACCACAAAACTTAGCTTGAAGTTCAAATGAAAATAATCACAAAACTTAGCTTGAATATCAACTAAAAATAACCACAAAACTAGCTTGAAGTTCAACTGAAAATAACCACATATTTAACTTGAAGTTCAACTGAAAATAACCACAAAAATTAGCTTGAAGTTCAACGAAAAATAACCACAAAACTTAGATTGAAGTTCAAGTGAAAATAACCACAAAACTTAGCTTGAAGTTCAAATGAAAATATCCACAAAACTTAGCTTGAAGTTCAACTGAAAATAACCACAACACGTAGCATGAAATTCAGCTGAAAATAACCACAAAACTTAGCTTGAAGTTCAACTGAAAATAACCACAAAACTTAGCTTGAAGTTCAACTGAAAATAACCACAAAACTTACCATGAAGTTCAACTGAAAATAACAACAAAACGTAGCTTGAAGTTCAACTGAAAATAACTAAAAACATAGCTTGAAGTTCAACTGAAAATAACCAAAAAACTTAGATTGAAGTTCAACTGAAAATAACAACAAAACTTAGCTTGAAGTTCAACTAAAAAGAACCACAAAACTTAGCTTGAATTTCAACTGAAAATAACCACAAAACGTAGCTTGAAGTTCAACTGAAAATAACCACAAAACTTAACTTGAAGTTCAACTGAAAATAACCACAAAACTTAGCTTGAAGTTCAACTGAAAATAACTACAAAACTTAGCTTCAAGTTCAACTGAAAATAACCACATAACTTAGATTGAAGTTCAACTGAAAATAACCATAAAACTTAGCTTGACGTTCACCTGAAAATAATTACAAAACCTAGCTTGAATTTCAACTGAAAATAACCACAAAAAATAAATTGAAGTTACACTGAAAATAACCACAAAACTTATATTGAAGTTCAAGTGAAAATAACCACAAAACGTAGCTTGAAGTTCAACTGAAAATAACCACAAAACTTAGCTTGAAATTCAACTGAAAATAACCACAAAACTAACTTGAAGTTCAACAGAAAATAACCACAAAACCTAGCTTGAAGTTAAACTGAAATTAACCACAAAACGTAGCTTGAAGTTCAACTGAAAATAACCACAAAACGTAGCTTGAAGTTCAACTGAAAATAACAAAACTAAAATTGAAGTTCAACTGAAGATAACCACAAAAAATAGCTTGAAGTTCAACTAAATATAACCACAAAACTTAGCCTGAAGTTCAACTGAAATTAACCACAAAACTTACCATGAAGTTCAACTGAAAATAAGCACAAAACTTAGCTTGAAGTTTAATTGAAAAAAACAACAAAACTTACCTTGAATTTCAACTGAAAATAACCACAAAACTTAGCTTAAAGTTCAACTAAAACTAACCACAAAACTTAGCATGAAGTTCAACTAAAAGTAACGACAAACCTTAGCTTGAAGTTCAATTAAAAATAACCACAAAACTTAGCTAGAAGTCCAACTGAAAATAACCACAAAACCTAGCTTGAAGTTCAACAGAAAATAACCACAAAATTTGGATTGCAGTTCAACTGAAAATAACCACAAAACTTAGCTTGAAGTTGAACTGAAAATAACCACAAAACTTAGCTTGAAGTTCCACAGAAAATAACCACAAAACTTAGCTTGATGTTCAACTGATGAATACAAAACTTAGCTTGAAGTTCAACTGAAAATAACCACAAAATTTAGCTTGATGTTCAACTGAAAATAACCACAAATCTTAGCGTGAAGTTCAACTGAAAATAACAATAAAACCTAGCGTGAAGTTCAACTGAAAATAACCACAAAACCTAGCTGGAAGTTCAACTTAAAATGACCACAAAATTTTGCTTGAAGTTCAACTGAAAATAACCACAAAACTTAGCTTGAAGTTCAACTGAAAATAACCACAAAATTTAGTTTAATGTTCAACTGAAAGTAACCACAAAACTTAGCGTGAAGTTCAACTGAAAATAACAATAAAACATAGCGTGAAGTTCAACTGAAAATAGCCACAAAACCTAGCTTGAAGTTCAACTTAAAATGATCACAAAATTTTCCTTGAAGTTCAACTGAAAATAACCACAAAACTTAACTTGAAGTTCAAATGAAAATAACCACAAAACTTTGCTTGAATATCAACTGAAAATAACGACAAAACTTAGCTTCAAGTTCGACTGAAAATAACCACAAATCTTAGATTGAAGTTCAAATGAAATTAACCACAAAACTTAGCATAAGTTCAACTAAAAATAACGATAAAACCTAGCCTGAAATTCAACTGAAAATAACCACAAAACTTAGCTTGAAGTTCAACTGAAAATAACCACAAAACGTAGCATGAAGTTCAACTGAAAATAACCATAAAACGTAGCTTGAAGTTCAACTGAAAATAACCACAAAATTTAGCTTGAAGTTCAACTGAAAATAACCACAAAACTTAGCTTGAAGATCAACTGAAAATAACCACAAAACTTAGATTGAAATTCAACGGAAAATAACCACAAAACTTAGCTTGAAGTTCAACTGAAAATAACCACAAAACTTAGATTGAAATTCAACGAAAAATAACCACAAAAATTAGCTTCAACTTCAACTGAAAATAACCACAAAACCTAGCTTGAAGTTCAACTGAAAATAACCATAAAACTTAGCTTGAAGTTCAACTAAAAATATACACAAAACTTAGATTGAAGTTCAACTGAAAAAAACCACAAAAGTTAACATGAAGTTCAACTGAAAATAACCAAAAAACTCAGCTTGAAGGTCAACTAAAAATAACCACCAAACTTAACTTGAAGTTCAACTGAAAATAACCACAGAACTCAGATTGAAGTTCAACTGAAAATAACCACAAAACGTAGCTTGAAATTCAACTAAAAATAACCCCAAAACTTAGCTTGAAGTTCAACAGAAAATAACGACAAAACTTAGCTTGAAGTTCAAAAGAAAATAACCACAAAACTTAGCTTGAAGGTCAACTGAAAATAACCAGAAAACCTAGCTTGAAGATCAACTGAAAATAACCACAAAACTTAGCTTGAAGTTCAACTGAAAATATCCACAAAACTTAGCTTGAAGTTCAACTGAAAATAACCACAAAACGTAGCATGAAGTTCAACTGAAAATAACCATAAAACGTAGCTTGAAGTTCAACTGAAAATAACCACAAAACCTAGCTTGAAGTTCAACTGAAAATAACAACAAAACTTAGATTGAAATTCAACGGAAAATAACCAAAAAACTTAGCTTGAAGTTCAACTGAAAATAACCACAAAACTTAGCTTGAAGTTCAATTGAAAATAACCATAAAACTTAGCTTGAAGTTCAAATGAAAATAACCAAAAAACGTAGTTTGAAGTTCAACTGAAAATGTACACAAAACTTAGCTTGAAGTTCAACTGAAAATAACCACAAACCTTACCTTGAAGTTCACCTGAAAATAATTACAAAACCTAGCTTGAAGTTCAACAGAAAATGACCACAAATTTTAGCTTGAAGTTCAACTGAAAATAACCATAAAACGTAGCTTCAAGTTCAACTGAAAATAACCACAAAACTTAGCTTGAAGTTCAACTGAAAATATCCACAAAACTTAGCTTGAAGTTCAACTGAAAATAACCACAAAACCTAGCTTGAAGTTCAACTGAAAATAACCACAAAACTTAGCTTGAAGTTCAACTGAAAATAACCACAAAACCTAGCTTGAATTTCAACTGAAAATAACCACAGAACTCAGATTGATGTTCAACTGAAAATAACCACAAAACTTAGCTTCAAGGTCAACTGAAAATGAACACAACCCTTAGCTTGAAGTTCAACCGAAAATAACCACAAAACGTAGCTTGAAAATCAACTGAAAATAACCACACAACTTAGATTGAAGTTCAACTGAAAATAACCACAAAACGTAGCTTGAAGTTCAACTGAAAATAACCACAAAACGTAGCTTGAAGTTCAACTGAAAATAACCACAAAACTTAGCTTGAAGTTCAACTGAAAATAACGACAAAACTTAGCTTAAAGTTCAACTGAAAATAAACACAAAACTTAGCTTGAAGTTCAACTGAAAAGAACCACAAAACTTAGATTGAAATTCAACGGAAAATAACCACAAAACTTAGCTTGAAGTTCAACTGAAAATAACCACAAAACTTAGCTTGAAGTTCAACTGAAAATAACCATAAAACTTAGCTTGAAGTTCAAATGAAAATAACCACAAAATGTAGCTTGAAGTTCAACTGAAAATATACACAAAACTTTGCTTGAAGTTCACCTGAAAATAACCACAAAACTTACCATGAAGTTCAACTGAAAATAACCACAAAACTTAGCTTGAAGTTCAACTGAAAATAACCACCAAACTTAGCTTCAAGTTCAACTGAAAATAACCACAGAACTCAGATTGAAGTTCAACTGAAAATAACCACAAAACTTAGCTTGAAGTTCAACTGAAAATAACCACAAAACGTAGCTTAAAGTTCAACTAAAAATAACCACAAAACTTAGCTTGAAGTTCAACTGATAATAACCACAAAACTTAGCTTGCAGTTCAACTGAAAATAACCACAAACTTAGCCTGAAGTTAAAATGAAAATAACTACAAAACTTAACTTGAAGTTCAACTGAGAATAACCGTAAAACTTAGCCTGAAGTTCAACTGAAAATAACCACAAAACTTAGATTGAAGTTCCACTGAACATAACCACAAAACTTAGCTTGAAGTTCAAATGAAAATAACCACAAACCTTAGCTTGAAGTTCAACAGAAAATAACCACAAATCTTAGCTTGAAGTCCAACTAAAAATAACCAAAAAACTTAGCTTGAAATTCAACTGAAAATAACCACAAAACTTAGCTTGAAGTTCAACTGAAAATGAGTACAAAACTTAGCTTGAAGTTCAACTGAAAATAACTACAAAACTTGCCTTGAAGTTCAACTGAAAATAACCACAAAACTTAGCTTGAAGTTCAACTAAAAATAACCACAAAACTTAGCTTGAAGTTCAACTGAAAATAACCACAAAACTTAGCTTGAAGTTCAACTGAAAATAACCACAAAACTTAGCTTGAAGTTCAACTGAAAATAACCACAAAACTTAAATTGAAGTTCAACTGAAAATGACTAAAAAACTTAGCTTGAAGTTCAACTGAAAATAACCACAAAACTTAGGTTGAAGTTCAACTGAAAATAACCACAAAACCTACCTTGACGTTCACCTGAAAATAATTACAAAACCTAGCTTGAAGTTCAACTGAAAATAACCACAAAACTTAGATTGAAGTTCAAGTGAAAATAACCACAAAACTTAGCTTGAAGTTCAAATGAAAATAACCACAAAACTTATCTTGACGATCAACTGAAAATAACCACAAAACTTAGCTTGAAGTTCAACTGAAAATAACCACAAAACTTAACTTGAAGTTCAACTGAAAATAACCACAAAACTTAGCTTGAAGTTCAACTGAAAATAACCACAAAACTTAGATTGAAGTTCAAGCGAAAATAACCACAAAACTTAGCTTGAAGTTCAACTGAAAATAACCACAATACTTAGCTTGAAGTTCAACTGAAAATAACCACAAAACTACCTTGAAGTTCTACAGAAAATAACCACAAAACTTACCTTGAAGTTCAACTGAAAATAACCACAAAACATAGCTTGAAGTTCAAATGAAAATCATCACAAAACTTACCTTGAAGTACAATTGAAATAAACCACAAAACTTAGCTTGAAGTTCAACTGAAAATAACAACAAAACTTTCCTTGAAGTTCAACTGAAAATAACCACAAAACCTAGCTTAAAGTTCAACTGAAAATAACCACAAAACTTAGCTTGAAGTTCAACTGAAAATAACAACAAAACTTAACTTGAAGTTTAAATGAAAATAACCAGAAAACTTTGCTTGAAGATCAAATGAAAATAACCACAAAACTTAGCTTAAAGTTCAACTGAAGATAACCACAAAACTTAGCTTGAAGTTCAACTGAAAATAACCACAAAACTTAACTTGAAGTTCAAATGAAAATAACCACAAAACTTAGCTTGAAGTTCAACTGAAAATAACCACAAAACTTAGCTTGAAGTTCAACTGAAAATAACCACAAAACTTAGCTTGAAGTTCAACTGAAAATAACCACAAAACTTAGCTTGAAGTTCAACTGAAAATAACACAAAACCTAGCATGAAGTTCAACTGAAAATAACCACAAAACTTAGCTTGAAGTTCAACTGAAAATAACCACAAAACTTAGCTTGAAGTTCAACTGAAAATAACCACAAACTTAGCTTGAAGTTCAACTGAAAATAACCACAAAACTTAGCTTGAAGTTCAACTGAAAATAACCACAAAACTTAGCTTGAAGTTCAACTGAAAATAACCACAAAAACTTAGCTTGAAGTTCAACTGAAAATAACCACAAAACTTAGCTTGAAGTTCAACTGAAAATAACCACAAAACTTAGCTTGAAGTTCAACTGAAAATAACCACAAAACTTAGCTTGAAGTTCAACTGAAAATAACCACAAAACTTAGCTTGAAGTTCAACTGAAAATAACCACAAAACCTTACCTTGAAGTTCAACTGAAAATAACTTACAAAACCTACCTTGAAGTTCAACAGAAAATAACCACAAATTCTAGCTTGAAGTTCAACTGAAAATAACCAAAAAACGTAGTTGAAGTTTCAACTGAAAATATCCACAAAACTTAGCTTGAAGTTCAACTGAAAATAACCACAAAACTTAGCTTAAAGGGTTTCAACTGAAAATAACCACAAAAACTTAGCTTGAATTCAACGAAAATAACCACAAAACTTAGCTGAAGTTCAACTGAAAATAACCACAAAACTAGCTTGAAGTTCAACTGAAAATAACCAAAACTAGTTGAAGTTCAATGAAAAAACCACAAAACTAGTGAATTCAACTGAAAATACCACAAAACCTAGCTTGAAGTTCACTGAAAATAACCACAAACTTATTGAATTCAACGAAATAACAAAACTACTTGAAGTTCAATGAAAATAACCACAAACTTAGCTTGAAGTTCAACTGAAAATAACCACAAAACTTAGCTTGAAGTTCAACTGAAAATAACCACAAAACTTAGCTTGAAGTTCAACTGAAAATAACCACAAAACTTAGCTTGAAGTTCAACTGAAAATAACCACAAAACTTAGCTTGAAGTTCAACTGAAAATAACCACAAAACTTAGCTTGAAGTTCAACTGAAAATAACCACAAAACTTAGCTTGAAGTTCAACTGAAAATAACCACAAAACTTAGCTTGAAGTTCAACTGAAAATAACCACAAAACTTAGCTTGAAGTTCAACTGAAAATAACCACAAAACTTAGCTTGAAGTTCAACTGAAAATAACCACAAAACTTAGCTTGAAGTTCAACTGAAAATAACCACAAAACTTAGCTTGAAGTTCAACTGAAAATAACCACAAAACTTAGCTTGAAGTTCAACTGAAAATAACCACAAAACTTAGCTTGAAGTTCAACTGAAAATAACCACAAAACTTAGCTTGAAGTTCAACTGAAAATAACCACAAAACTTAGCTTGAAGTTCAACTGAAAATAACCACAAAACGTAGCTTGAAGTTCAACTGAAAATAACCACAAAACTTAGCTTGAAGTTCAACTGAAAATAACCGACAAAACTTAGCTTGAAGTTCAACTGAAAATAACCACAAAACTTAGCTTGAAGTTCAACTGAAAATAACCACAAAACTTAGATTGAAGTTCAACTGAAAATAACCACAAAACTTAGCTTGAAGTTCAACTGAAAATAACCACAAAACTTAGCTTGAAGTTCAACTGAAAATAACCATAAAACTTAGCTTGAAGTTCAAATGAAAATAACCACAAAACGTAGCTTGAAGTTCAACTGAAAATATACACAAAACTTAGCTTGAAGTTCAACTGAAAATAACCACAAAACTTACCATGAAGTTCAACTGAAAATAACCACAAAACTTAGCTTGAAGTTCAACTGAAAATAACCACAAAACTTAGCTTGAAGTTCAACTGAAAATAACCACAGAACTCAGATTGAAGTTCAACTGAAAATAACCACAAAACTTAGCTTGAAGTTCAACTGAAAATAACCACAAAACGTAGCTTGAAGTTCAACTGAAAATAACCACAAAACTTAGCTTGAAGTTCAACTGAAAATAACCACAAAACTTAGCTTGAAGTTCAACTGAAAATAACCACAAAACTTAGCTTGAAGTTCAACTGAAAATAACCACAAAACTTAGCTTGAAGTTCAACTGAAAATAACCACAAAACTTAGCTTGAAGTTCAACTGAAAATAACCACAAAACTTAGCTTGAAGTTCAACTGAAAATAACCACAAAACTTAGCTTGAAGTTCAACTGAAAATAACCACAAAACTTAGCTTGAAGTTCAACTGAAAATAACCACAAAACTTAGCTTGAAGTTCAACTGAAAATAACCACAAAACTTAGCTTGAAGTTCAACTGAAAATAACCACAAAACTTAGCTTGAAGTTCAACTGAAAATAACCACAAAACTTAGCTTGAAGTTCAACTGAAAATAACCACAAAACTTGCCTTGAAGTTCAACTGAAAATAACCACAAAACTTAGCTTGAAGTTCAATTGAAAATAACCACAAAACTTAGCTTGAAGTTCAACTGAAAATAACGACAAAACTTAGCTTGAAGTTCAACTGAAAATAACCACAAAACTTAGCTTGAAGTTCAACTGAAAATAACCACAAAACTTAGATTGAAGTTCAACTGAAAATGACTAAAAAACTTAGCTTGAAGTTCAACTGAAAATAACCACAAAACTTAGCTTGAAGTTCAACTGAAAATAACCACAAAACTTACCTTGACGTTCACCTGAAAATAATTACAAAACCTAGCTTGAAGTTCAACTGAAAATAACCACAAAACTTAGATTGAAGTTCAACTGAAAATAACAAAACTTAGCTTGAAGTTCAAATGAAAATAACCACAAAACTTATCTTGACGATCAACTGAAAATAACCACAAAACTTAGCTTGAAGTTCAACTGAAAATAACCACAAAACTTAACTTGAAGTTCAACTGAAAATAACCACAAAACTTAGCTTGAAGTTCAACTGAAAATAACCACAAAACTTAGATTGAAGTTCAAGTGAAAATAACCACAAAACTTAGCTTGAAGTTCAACTGAAAATAACCACAAAACTTAGCTTGAAGTTCAACTGAAAATAACCACAAAACTTACCTTGAAGTTCTACTGAAAATAACCACAAAACTTACCTTGAAGTTCAACTGAAAATAACCACAAAACTTAGCTTGAAGTTCAAATGAAAATAATCACAAAACTTAGCTTGAAGTTCAACTGAAATAAACCACAAAACTTAGCTTGAAGTTCAACTGAAAATAACAACAAAACTTTCCTTGAAGTTCAACTGAAAATAACCACAAAACCTAGCTTGAAGTTCAACTGAAAATAACCACAAAACTTAGCTTGAAGTTCAACTGAAAATAACCACAAAACTTAACTTGAAGTTCAAATGAAAATAACCACAAAACGTTGCTTGAAGATCAAATGAAAATAACCACAAAACTTAGCTTAAAGTTCAACTGAAGATAACCACAAAACTTAGCTTGAAGTTCAACTGAAAATAACCACAAAACCTAACTTGAACTTCAAATGAAAATAACCACAAAACTTTGCTTGAATATCAACTGAAAATAACCATAAAACTTAGATTGAAAATCATAGATTGAAGTTCAAATGAAATTAACCACAAAACTTAGCATAATTTCAACTGAAAATAACAACAAAACCTAGCCTGAAGTTCAACTGAAAATAACCACAAAACTTAGATTGAAGTTCAACTGAAAATAACCACAAAACTTAGCTTGAAGTTCAACTGAAAATAACCACAAAACTTAGCTTGAAGTTCAACTGAAAATAACCACAAAACTTAGCTTGAAGTTCAACTGAAAATAACTACAAAACTTAGCTTGAAGTTCAACTGAAAATAACCAAAAAACATAGATTGAAGTTCAACTGAAAATAACTACAAACCTAACCTTGACGTTCACCTGAAAATAATTACAAAACCTAGCTTGAAGTTCAACAGAAAATAACCAAATAACTTAGATTGAAGTTCAACTGAAAATAACCACAAAACTTAGCTTGAAGTTCAAATGAAAATAACCACAAAACTTATCTTGACGATCAACTGAAAATAACCACAAAACTTAGTTTGAAGGTCAACTGAAAATAACCACAAAACTTAACTTGAAGTTCAACTGAAAATAACCACAAAACTTAGCTTGACGTTCAACTGAAAATAACCACAAAACTTAGCTTGAAGTTCAACTGAAAATAACCACAAAACTTAGCTTGAAGTTCAACTGAAAATAACCACAAAACTTAGCTTGAAGTTCAACTGAAAATAACCACAAAACTTAGCTTGAAGTTCAACTGAAAATAACCACAAAACTTAGCTTGAAGTTCAACTGAAAATAACCACAAAACTTAGCTTGAAGTTCAACTGAAAATAACCACAAAACTTAGCTTGAAGTTCAACTGAAAATAACAACAAAACTAAGCTTGAAGTTCAACTGAAAGATAACCACAAAACTTGCTTGAAGTTCAACTGAAAATAACCACAAAACTTAGCCTGAAGTTCAACTGAAAATAACCACAAAACTTAGATTGAAGTTCAACTGAAAATAACCACAAAACTTAGCTTGAAGTTCAACTGAAAATAACCACAAAACTTAGCTTGAAGTTCAACTGAAAATAACCACAAAACTTAGCTTCAAGTTCAACTGAAAATAACCACAAAACGTAGCTTAAAGTTCAACTAAAATAACCACAAAACTTAGCTTGAAGTTCAACTGATAATAACCACAAAACTTAGCTTGAAGTTCAACTGAAAATAACCACAAACTTAGCCTTGAAGTTAAAATGAAAATAACTACAAAACTTAACTTGAAGTTCAACTGAAAATAACCGCAAAACTTAGCCTGAAGTTCAACTGAAAATAACCACAAAACTTAGATTGAAGTTCCACTGAAAATAACCACAAAACTTAGCTTGAAGTTCAACTGAAAATAACCACAAAACTTAGCTTGAAGTTCAACAGAAAATAAACACAAATCTTAGCTTGAAGTCAACTGAAAATAACCACAAAACTTAGCTTGAAGTTCAACTGAAAATAACCACAAAACTTAGCTTGAAGTTCAACTGAAAATAGTCACAAAACTTAGCTTGAAGTTCAACTGAAAATAACCACAAAACTTGCCTTGAAGTTCAACTGAAAATAACCACAAAACTTAGCTTAAAGTTCAACTGAAAATAACCACAAAACTTAGCTTGAAGTTCAACTGAAAATAACAACAAAACTTAGCTTGAAGTTCAACTGAAAATAACCACAAAACTTAGCTTGAAGTTCAACTGAAAATAACCACAAAACTTAGCTTGAAGTTCAACTGAAAATAACAACAAAACTTAGCTTGAAGTTCAACTGAAAATAACCACAAAACTTAGCTTGAAGTTCAAATGAAAATAACCACAAAACTTAGCTTGAAGTTCAACTGAAAATAACCACAAAACTTAGCTTGAAGTTCAACTGAAAATAACCACAAAACTTAGCTTGAAGTTCAACTGAAAATAACCACAAAACTTAGCTTGAAGTTCAACTGAAAATAACCACAAAACTTAGCTTGAAGTTCAACTGAAAATAACCACAAAACTTAGCTTGAAGTTCAACTGAAAATAACCACAAAACTTAGCTTGAAGTTCAACTGAAAATAACCACAAAACTAGCTTGAAGTTCAACTGAAAATAACCACAAAACTTAGATTGAAGTTCAACTGAAAATAACCACAAAACTTAGCTTGAAGTTCAACTGAAAATAACCACAAAACTTAGCTTGAAGTTCAACTGAAAATAACCACAAAACTTAGCTTGAAGTTCAACTGAAAATAACCACAAAACTTAGCTTGAAGTTCAACTGAAAATAACCACAAAACTTAGATTGAAGTTCAACTGAAAATAACCACAAAACTTACCTTGAAGTTCAACTGAAAATAACCACAAAACCTAGCTTGAAGTTCAACTGAAAATAACCAAATAACTTACATTGAAGTTCAACTGAAAATAACCACAAAACTTAGCTTGAAGTTCAAATGAAAATAACCACAAAACTTATCTTGACGATCAACTGAAAATAACCACAAAACTTAGTTTGAAGTTCAACTGAAAATAACCACAAAACTTAACTTGAAGTTCAACAGAAAATAACCACAAAACTTAGCTTGACGTTCAACTGAAAATAACCACAAAACTTAGCTTGAAGTTCAACTGAAAATAACCACAAAACTTAGCTTGAAGTTCAACTGAAAATAACCACAAAAATTAGCTTGAAGTTCAACTGAAAATAAACCACAAAACTTACATTGAAGTTCAACTGAAAATAACCACAAAACTTAGCTTGAAGTTCAACAGAAAATAACCACAAAACTTAGCTTGAAGTTCAACTGAAAATAACCACAAAACTTTGCTTGAAGTTCAACTAAAAATAACAACAAAACTAACATTGAAGTTCAACTGAAGATAACCACAAAACCTAGCTTGAAGTTCAACTGAAAATAACCACAAAACTTAGCCTGAAGTTCAACTGAAAATAACCACAAAACTTAGATTGAAGCTCAACTGAAAATAACCACAAAACTTAGCTTGAAGTTCAATTGAAAAAAACACAAAACTTACCTTGAATTTCAACTGAAAATAACCACAAAACTTAGCTTCAAGTTCAAATGAAAATAACCACAAAACGTAGCTTAAAGTTCAACTAAAAATAACCACAAAACTTAGCTTGAAGTTCAACTGAAAATAACCACAAAACTTAGCTTGAAGTTCAACTGAAAATAACCACAAACTTAGCCTGAAGTTCAAATGAAAATAACTACAAAACTTAGCTTGAAGTTCAACTGAAAATAACCACAAAACTTAGCTTGAAGTTCAACTGAAAATAACCACAAAACTTAGATTGAAGTTCCACTGAACATAACCACAAAACTTAGCTTGAAGTTCAAATGAAAATAACCACAAAACTTAGCTAGAAGTTCAACAGAAAATAAACACAAATCTTAGCTTGAAGTCCAACTGAAAATAACCAAAAAACTTAGCTTGAAATTCAACTGAAAATAACCACGAAACTTAGCTTGAAGTTCAACTGAAAATGAGTACAAAACTTAGCTTGAACTTCAACTGAAAATAACCACAAAACTTGCCTTGAAGTTCAACTGAAAATAACCACAAAACTTAGCTTAAAGATCAACTAAAAAAACCCACAAAACTTAGCTTGAAGTTCAACTGAAAATAACAAAACTTTCCTTGAAGTTCAACTGAAAATAACCACAAAACCTAGCTTAAAGTTCAACTGAAAATAACCACACAACTTAGCTTGAAGTTCAACTGAAAATAACAACAAAACTTAACTTGAAGTTTAAATGAAAATAACCAAATAACTTTGCTTGAAGATCAAATGAAAATAACCACAAAACTTAGCTTAAAGTTCAACTGAAGATAACCACAAAACTTAGCTTGAAGTTCAACTGAAAATAACCACAAAACCTAACTTGAACTTCAAATGAAAATAACCACAAAACTTTGCTTGAATATCAACTGAAAATAACCATAAAACTTAGCTTCAAGTTCAACTGAAAATAACCACAAATCTTAGATTGAAGTTCAAATGAAATTAACCACAAAACTTAGCATAATTTCAACTGAAAATAACAACAAAACCTAGCCTGAAGTTCAACTGAAAATAACCACAAAACTTAGATTGAAGTTCAACTGAAAATAACCACAAAACTTAGCTTGAAGTTCAACTGAAAATAACCACAAAACTTAGCTTGAAGTTCAACTGAAAATAACCACAAAACTTAGCTTGAAGTTCAACTGAAAATAACTACAAAACTTAGCTTGAAGTTCAACTGAAAATAACCACAAAACTTAGATTGAAGTTCAACTGAAAATAACTACAAACCTTACCTTGACGTTCACCTGAAAATAATTACAAAACCTAGCTTGAACTTCAACAGAAAATAACCAAATAACTTACATTGAAGTTCAACTGAAAATAACCACAAAACTTAGCTTGAAGTTCAAATGAAAATAACCACAAAACTTATCTTGACGATCAACTGAAAATAACCACAAAACTTAGTTTGAAGTTCAACTGAAAATAACCACAAAACTTAACTTGAAGTTCAACTGAAAATAACCACAAAAATTAGCTTGACGTTCAACTGAAAATAACCACAAAACTTAGCTTGAAGTTCAACTGAAAATAACCACAAAACTTAACTTGAAGTTCAACTGAAAATAACCACAAAAATTAGCTTGAAGTTCAACTGAAAATAAACACAAAACTTACATTGAAGATCAAGTGAAAATAACCACAAAACGTAGCTTGAAGTTCAACAGAAAATAACCACAAAACTTAGCTTGAAGTTCAACTGAAAATTACCACAAAACTTTGCTTGAAGTTCAACTAAAAATAACAACAAAACTAACATTGAAGTTCAACTGAAGATAACCACAAAACCTAGCTTGAAGTTCAACTGAAAATAACCACAAAACTTAGCCTGAAGTTCAACTGAAAATAACCACAAAACTTAGATTGAAGCTCAACTGAAAATAACCACAAAACTTAGCTTGAAGTTCAATTGAAAAAAACACAAAACTTGCCTTGAATTTCAACTGAAAATAACCACAAAACTTAGCTTCAAGTTCAACTGAAAATAACCACAAAACTTAGCATGAAGTTCAACTGAAAATAACGACAAAACTTAGCTTCAAGTTCAACTAAAAATAACCACACAACTTAGCTTGAAGTTCAACTGAAAATAACCAATAAACCTAGCTTGAAGTTCAACATAAAATAACCACAAAACTTATATTGCAGTTCACCTGAAAATAACCACAAATCTTAGATTGAAGTTCAAATGAAATTAACCACAAAACTTAGCATAATTTCAACTGAAAATAACAACAAAACCTAGCCTGAAGTTCAACTGAAAAAAAAACAAAACTTAGCTTGAAGTTCAACTGAAAATAACCACAAAACTTAGCTTGAAGTTCAACTGAAAATAACCACAAAACTTAGCTTGAAGTTCAACTGAAAATAACCACAAAACTTAGCTTGAAGTTCAACTGAAAATAACTACAAAACTTAGCTTGAAGTTCAACTGAAAATAACCACAAAACTTAGATTGAAGTTCAACTGAAAATAACCACAAACCTTACCTTGACGTTCACCTGAAAATAATTACAAAACCTAGCTTGAAGTTCAACTGAAAATAACCACAAAACTTAGATTGAAGTTCAACTGAAAATAACCACAAAACTTAGCTTGAAGTTCAAATGAAAATAACCAAAAAAATTAACTTGACGATCAACTGAAAATAACCACAAAACTTAGCTTGAAGTTCAACTGAAAATAACTACAAAACTTAACTTGAAGTTCAACTGAAAATAACCACAAAAATTAGCTTGAAGTTCAACTGAAAATAACCACAAAACTTACATTGAAGTTCACGTGAAAATAACCACAAAACGTAGCTTGAAGTTCAACAGAAAATAACCACAAAACTTAGCTTGAAGTTCAACTGAAAATAACCACAAAACTTAGCTTGAAGTTCAACTAAAAATAACAACAAAACTAACATTGAAGTTCAACTGAAGATAACCACAAAACCTAGCTTGAAGTTCAACTGAAAATAACCACAAAACTTAGCATAAAGTTCAACTGAAAATAACCACAAAACTTAGATTGAAGTTCAACTGAAAATAGCCACAAAACTTATATTGCAGTTCAACTGAAAATAACCACAAAACGTAGCTTGAAGTTCAACAGAAAATAACCACAAAACTTAGCTTGAAGTTCAACTGAAAATAACCACAAAACTTGGCTTGAAGTTCAAATAAAAATAACAACAAAACTAACATTGAAGTTCAACTGAAGATAACCACAAAACCTAGCTTGAAGTTCAACTGAAAATAACCACAAAACTTAGCATGAAGTTCAACTGAAAATAACCACAAAACTTAGATTGAAGTTCAACTGAAAATAGCCACAAAACTTATATTGCAGTTCAACTGAAAATAACCACAAAACTTAGCTTGAAGTTCAACTGAAAATAACCAAAAAACTTAGCTTGAAGTTCAACTGAAAATAACCAAAAAACTTACCTTGAATTTCAACTGAAAACAACCACAAAACTTAGCTTCAAGTTCAACTGAAAATAACCAAAAAACTTACCATGAAGGTCAACTGAAAATAACGACAAAACTTAGCTTGAAGTTCAACTAAAAATAACCACACAACTTAGCTTGAAGTTCAACTGAAAATAAATAATAAACCTAGCTTGAAGTTCAACATAAAATAACCACAAAACTTATATTGCAGTTCAACTGAAAATAACCACAAAACTTAGCTTGAAGTTCAACTGAAAATAACCAAAAAACTTAGCTTGAAGTTCAACTAAAAATAACCACAAAAGTTAGATTGAAGTTCAGCTGAAAATAACCACAAAACTTAGCTTGAAGTTCAACACAAAATAACCACAAAACTTAGCTTGAAGTTCAACTGAAAATAACCATAAGACTTTGCTTGAAGTTCAACTGAAAATAACCACAAAACCTAGCTTAAAGTTCAACTGAAAATAACCACAAAACTCAGCTTGAAGATCAACTGAAAATAACAAAACTTAACTTGAAGTTCAAATGAAAATAACCACAAAACTTTGCTTGAAGATCAAATGAAAATAACCACAAATCTTAGCTTAAAGTTCAACTGAAAAAAACCACAAAACTTAGCATGAAGTTCAAATGAAAATAATCACAAAACGTAGCTTGAAGTTCAACTGAAAATAACCACAAAACTTAGATTGAAGTTCAACTGAAAATAACCACAAAACTTAGCTTGAAGTTCAACTGAAAATAACCACAAAACGTAGCTTGAAGTTCAACTGAAAATAACCACAAAACTTAGCTTGAAGTTCAACTGAAAATAACCACAAAACTTAGCTTGAAGTTCAACTGAAAATGACTACAAAACTTAGCTTGAAGTTCAACTGAAAATAACCACAAAACTTAGATTGAAGTTCAACTGAAAATAACCACAAAACTTACCTTAACGTTCACCTGAAAATAATTACAAAACCTAGCTTGAAGTTCAACTGAAAATAACCACAAAACTTAGATTGAAGTTCAACTGAAAATAACCACAAAACTTAGCTTGAAGTTCAAATGAAAATAAACACAAAACTTATCTTGACGATCAAATGAAAATAACCACGAAACTTAGCTTGAAGTTCAAATGAAAATAATCACAAAACTTACCTTGAAGTACAATTGAAATAAACCACAAAACTTAGCTTGAAGTTCAACTGAAAATAACCACAAAACTCAGCTTGAAGATCAACTGAAAATAACAAAACTTAACTTGAAGTTCAAATGAAAATAACCACAAAACTTTGCTTGAATATCAACTGAAAATAACCATAAAACTTAGCTTCAAGTTCAACTGAAAATAACCACAAATCTTAGATTGAAGTTCAAATGAAATTAACCACAAAACTTAGCATAATTTCAACTGAAAATAACAACAAAACCTAGCCTGAAGTTCAACTGAAAATAACCACAAAACTTAGCTTGGAGTTCAACTGAAAATAACCATAAAACTTAGCTTGAAGTTCAACTGAAAATAACCACAAAACTTAACTTGAAGTTCAACTGAAAACAACCACAAAACTTAGCTTGAAGTTCAACTGAAAATAACCACAAAACTTAGATTGAAGTTCAAGTGAAAATAACCACAAAACTTAGCTTGAAGTTCAACTGAAAATAACCACAATACTTAGCTTGAAGTTCAACTGAAAATAACCACAAAGCTACCTTGAAGTTCTACAGAAAATAACCACAAAACTTACCTTGAAGTTCAACTGAAAATAACCACAAAACTTAGCATGAAGTTCAAATGAAAATAATCACAAAACTTACCTTGAAGTACAATTGAAATAAACCACAAAACTTAGCTTGAAGTTCAACTGAAAATAACAACAAAACTTTCCTTGAAGTTCAACTGAAAATAACCACAAAACCTAGCTTAAAGTTCAACTGAAAATAACCACAAAACTTAGCTTGAAGTTCAACTGAAAATAACAACAAAACTTAACTTGAAGTTTAAATGAAAATAACCACAAAACTTTGCTTGAAGATCAAATGAAAATAACCACAAAACTTAGCTTAAAGTTCAACTGAAGATAACCACAAAACTTAGCTTGAAGTTCAACTGAAAATAACCACAAAACCTAACTTGAACTTCAAATGAAAATAACCACAAAACTTTGCTTGAATATCAACTGAAAATAACCATAAAACTTAGCTTCAAGTTCAACTGAAAATAACCACAAATCTTAGATTGAAGTTCAAATGAAATTAACCACAAAACTTAGCATAATTTCAACTGAAAATAACAACAAAACCTAGCCTGAAGTTCAACTGAAAATAACCACAAAACTTAGATTGAAGTTCAACTGAAAATAACCACAAAACTTAGCTTGAAGTTCAACTGAAAATAACCACAAAACTTAGCTTGAAGTTCAACTGAAAATAACCACAAAACTTAGCTTGAAGTTCAACTGAAAATAACTACAAACTTAGCTTGAAGTTCAACTGAAAATAACCACAAAACTTAGATTGAAGTTCAACTGAAAATAACTACAAACCTTACCTTGACGTTCACCTGAAAATAATTACAAAACCTAGCTTGAAGTTCAATAGAAAATAACCAAATAACTTAGATTGAAGTTCAACTGAAAATAACCACAAAACTTAGCTTGAAGTTCAAATGAAAATAACCACAAAACTTATCTTGACGATCAACTGAAAATAACCACAAAACTTAGCTTGAAGTTCAACTGAAAATAACCACAAAACTTAACTTGAAGTTCAACTGAAAATAACCACAAAAATTAGCTTGAAGTTCAACTGAAAATAACCACAAAACTTAGCTTGAAGTTCAACTGAAAATAACCACAAAACTTAACTTGAAGTTCAACTGAAAATAACCACAAAAATTAGCTTGAAGTTCAACTGAAAATAAACACAAAACTTACATTGAAGATCAAGTGAAAATAACCACAAAACGTAGCTTGAAGTTCAACAGAAAATAACCACAAAACTTAGCTTGAAGTTCAACTGAAAATAACCACAAAACTTTGCTGAAGTTCAACTAAAAATAACAACAAAATTAACATTGAAGTTCAACTGAAGATAACCACAAAACCTAGCTTGAAGTTCAACTGAAAATAACCACAAAACTTAGCCTGAAGTTCAACTGAAAATAACCACAAAACTTAGATTGAAGCTCAACTGAAAATAACCACAAAACTTAGCTTGAAGTTCAATTGAAAAAAACACAAAACTTACCTTGAATTTCAACTGAAAATAACCACAAAACTTAGCTTCAAGTTCAACTGAAAATAACCACAAAACTTAGCTTGAAGTTCAACTGAAAATAACCACAAAACTTAGCTTGAAGTTCAACTGAAAATAACCACAAAACTTAGCTTGAAGTTCAACTGAAAATAACCACAAAACTTAGCCTGAAGTTCAACTGAAAATAACCACAAAACTTAGCTTGAAGTTCAACTGAAAATAACCACAAAACTTAGCATGAAGTTCAACTGAAAATAACCACAAAACTTAGATTGAAGTTCAACTGAAAATAACCACAAAACTTAGCTTGAAGTTCAAATGAAAATAACCACAAAACTTAGCTTGAAGTTCAACTGAAAATAACCACAAAACTTAGCTTGAAGTTCAACTGAAAATAACCAAAAAACTTAGCTTGAAGTTCAACTGAAAATAACCACAAAACTTAGCTTGAAGTTCAACTGAAAATAACCACAAAACTTAGCTTGAAGTTCAACTGAAAATAACCACAAAACTTAGCTTGAAGTTCAACTGAAAATAACCACAAAACTTAGCTTGAAGTTCAACTGAAAATAACCACAAAACTTAGCTTGAAGTTCAACTGAAAATAACCACAAAACTTAGCTTGAAGTTCAACTGAAAATAACCACAAAACTTAGCTTGAAGTTCAACTGAAAATAACCACAAAACTTAGCTTGAAGTTCAACTGAAAATAACTACAAAACTTAGCTTGAAGTTCAACTGAAAATAACCAAAATACTTAGCTTGAAGTTCAACTGAAAATAACCACAAAACTTAGCTTGACGTTCACCTGAAAATAATTACAAAACCTAGCTTGAAGTTCAACTGAAAATAACCACAAAACTTAGATTGAAGTTCAACTGAAAATAACCACAAAACTTAGCTTGAAGTTCAAATGAAAATAACCACAAAACTTATCTTGACGATCAACTGAAAATAACCACAAAACTTAGCTTGAAGTTCAACTGAAAATAACCACAAAACTTAACTTGAAGTTCAACTGAAAATAACCACAAAACTTAGCTTGAAGTTCAACTGAAAATAACCACAAAACTTAGATTGAAGTTCAACTGAAAATAACCACAAAACTTAGCTTGAAGTTCAACTGAAAATAACCACAATACTTAGCTTGAAGTTCAACTGAAAATAACCACAAAACTACCTTGAAGTTCAACAGAAAATAACCACAAAACTTAGCTTGAAGTTCAACTGAAAATAACCACAAAACTTAGCTTGAAGTTCAAATGAAAATAATCACAAAACTTACCTTGAAGTACAATTGAAATAAACCACAAAACTTAGCTTGAAGTTCAACTGAAAATAACAACAAAACTTTCCTTGAAGTTCAACTGAAAATAACCACAAAACCTAGCTTAAAGTTCAACTGAAAATAACCACAAAACTTAGCTTGAAGTTCAACTGAAAATAACAACAAAACTTAACTTGAAGTTTAAATGAAAATAACCACAAAACTTTGCTTGAAGATCAAATGAAAATAACCACAAAACTTAGCTTAAAGTTCAACTGAAGATAACCACAAAACTTAGCTTGAAGTTCAACTGAAAATAACCACAAAACTTAACTTGAACTTCAAATGAAAATAACCACAAAACTTTGCTTGAATATCAACTGAAAATAACCATAAAACTTAGCTTCAAGTTCAACTGAAAATAACCACAAATCTTAGATTGAAGTTCAAATGAAATTAACCACAAAACTTAGCATAATTTCAACTGAAAATAACAACAAAACCTAGCCTGAAGTTCAACTGAAAATAACCACAAAACTTAGCTTGAAGTTCAACTGAAAATAACCACAAAACTAAGCTTGAAGTTCAACTGAAAATAACCACAAAACTTAGCTTGAAGTTCAAATGAAAATAACCACAAAACTTAGCTCGACGTTCAACTGAAAATAACCACAAAACTTAGCTTGAAGTTCAACTGAAAATAACCACAAAACTTAACTTGAAGTTCAACTGAAAATAACCACAAAACTTAGCTTGACGTTCAACTGAAAATAACCACAAAACTTAGCTTGAAGTTCAACTGAAAACAACCACAAAACTTAACTTGAAGTTCAACTGAAAATAACCACAAAAATTAGCTTCAAGTTCAACTGAAAATAAACACAAAACTTACATTGAAGATCAAGTGAAAATAACCACAAAACGTAGCTTGAAGTTCAACAGAAAATAACCACAAAACTTAGCTTGAAGTTCAACTGAAAATAACCACAAAACTTTGCTTGAAGTTCAACTAAAAATAACAACAAAACTAACATTGAAGTTCAACTGAAGATAACCACAAAACCTAGCTTGAAGTTCAACTGAAAATAACCACAAAACTTAGCCTGAAGTTCAACTGAAAATAACCACAAAACTTAGATTGAAGCTCAACTGAAAATAACCACAAAACTTAGCTTGAAGTTCAATTGAAAAAAACAAAACTTACCTTGAATTTCAACTGAAAATAACCACAAAACTTAGCTTCAAGTTCAACTTAAAATAACCACAAAACGTAGCTTAAAGTTCAACTAAAAATAACCACAAAACTTAGCTTGAAGTTCAACTGATAATAACCACAAAACTTAGCTTGAAGTTCAACTGAAAATAACCACAAACTTAGCCTGAAGTTAAAATGAAAATAACTACAAAACTAAACTTGAAGTTCAACTGAAAATAACCGCAAAACTTAGCCTGAAGTTCAACTGAAAATAACCACAAAACTTAGATTGAAGTTCCACTGAACATAACCACAAAACTTAGCTTGAAGTTCAAATGAAAATAACCACAAAACTTAGCTTGAAGATCAACAGAAAATAACCACAAATCTTAGCTTGAAGTCCAACTGAAAATAACCAAAAAACTTAGCTTGAAATTCAACTGAAAATAACCACAAAACTTAGCTTGAAGTTCAACTGAAAATGAGTACAAAACTTAGCTTGAAGTTCAACTGAAAATAACCACAAAACTTGCCTTCAAGTTCAACTGAAAATAACCACAAAACTTAGCTTAAAGTTCAACTAAAAATAACCACAAAACTTAGCTTGAAGTTCAACTGAAAATAACGACAAAACTTAGCTTGAAGTTCAACTGAAAATAACCACAAAACTTAGCTTGAAGTTCAACTGAAAATAACCACAAAACTTAGATTGAAGTTCAACTGAAAATGACTAAAAAACTTAGCTTGAAGTTCAACTGAAAATAACCACAAAACTTAGGTTGAAGTTCAACTGAAAATAACCACAAAACCTACCTTAACGTTCACCTGAAAATAATTACAAAACCTAGCTTGAAGTTCAACTGAAAATAACCACAAAACTTAGATTGAAGTTCAACTGAAAATAACCACAAAACTTAGCTTGAAGTTCAAATGAAAATAACCACAAAACTTATCTTGACGATCAACTGAAAATAACCACAAAACTTAGCTTGAAGTTCAACTGAAAATAACCACAAAACTTAACTTGAAGTTCAACTGAAAATAACCACAAAACTTAGCTTGAAGTTCAACTGAAAATAACCACAAAACTTAGATTGAAGTTCAAGTGAAAATAACCACAAAACTTAGCTTGAAGTTCAACTGAAAATAACCACAAAACTTAGCTTGAAGTTCAACTGAAAATAACCACAAAACTAGCTTGAAGTTCAACTGAAAATAACCACAAAACTTAGCCTTGAAGTTCAACTGAAAATAACCACAAAACTTAGCTTGAAGTTCAACTGAAAATAACCACAAAACTTAGCTTGAAGTTCAATTGAAATAAACCACAAAACTTAGCTTGAAGTTCAACTGAAAATAACCACAAAACTTAGCTTGAAGTTCAACTGAAAATAACCACAAAACTTAGCTGAAGTTCAACTGAAAATAACCACAAAACTTAGCTTGAAGTTCAACTGAAAATAACCACAAAACTTAGCTTGAAGTTCAACTGAAAATAACCACAAAACTTAGCTTGAAGTTCAACTGAAAATAACCACAAAACTTAGCTTGAAGTTCAACTGAAAATAACCACAAAACTTAGCTTGAAGTTCAACTGAAAATAACCACAAAACTTAGCTTGAAGTTCAACTGAAAATAACCACAAAACTTAGCTTGAAGTTCAACTGAAAATAACCACAAAACTTAGCTTGAAGTTCAAATGAAAATAACCACAAAACTTAGCTTGAAGTTCAACTGAAAATAACCACAAAACTTAGCTTCAAGTTCAACTGAAAATAACCACAAATCTTAGATTGAAGTTCAAAAGAAATTCAGCACAAAACTTAGCTTGAATTTCAACTGAAAATAACAACAAAACTAGCTTGAAGTTCAACTGAAAATAACCACAAAACTTAGCTTGAAGTTCAACTGAAAATAACCACAAAACTTAGCTTGAAGTTCAACTGAAAATAACCACAAAACTTAGCTTGAAGTTCAACTGAAAATAACCACAAAACTTAGCTTGAAGTTCAACTGAAAATAACTACAAAACTTAGCTTGAAGTTCAACTGAAAATAACCACAAAACTTAGATTGAAGTTCAACTGAAAATAACCACAAACCTTACCTTGAAGTTCAACTGAAAATAATTACAAAACCTAGCTTGAAGTTCAACAGAAAATAACCACAAAACTTAGATTGAAGTTCAACTGAAAATAACCACAAAACTTAGCTTGAAGTTCAACTGAAAATAACCACAAAACTTAGCTTGACGTTCAACTGAAAATAACCACAAAACTTAGCTTGAAGTTCAACTGAAAATAACCACAAAACTTAACTTGAAGTTCAACTGAAAATAACCACAAAAATTAGCTTGAAGTTCAACTGAAAATAACCACAAAACTTACATTGAAGTTCAAGTGAAAATAACCACAAAACGTAGCTTGAAGTTCAACAGAAAATAACCACAAAACTTAGCTTGAAGTTCAACTGAAAATAACCACAAAACTTGGCTTGAAGTTCAACTGAAAATAACAACAAAACTAACATTGAAGTTCAACTGAAGATAACCACAAAACCTAGCTTGAAGTTCAACTGAAAATAACCACAAAACTTAGCTTGAAGTTCAACTGAAAATAACCACAAAACTTAGCTTGAAGTTCAACTGAAAATAACCACAAAACTTAGCTTGAAGTTCAACTGAAAATAACCACAAAACTTAGCTTGAAGTTCAACTGAAAATAACCACAAAACTTAGCTTGAAGTTCAACTGAAAATAACCACAAAACTTAGCTTGAAGTTCAACTGAAAATAACCACAAAACTTAGCTTGAAGTTCAACTGAAAATAACCACAAACTTAGCTTGAAGTTCAACTGAAAATAACCACAAAACTTAGCTTGAAGTTCAACTGAAAATAACCACAAAACTTAGCTTGAAGTTCAACTGAAAATAACCACAAAACTTAGCTTGAAGTTCAAATGAAAATAACCACAAAACTTAGCTTGAAGTTCAACTGAAAATAACCACAAAACCTAGCCTGAAGTTCAACTGAAAATAACCACAAAACTTAGCTTGAAGTTCAACTGAAAATAACCACAAAACTTAGCTTGAAGTTCAACTGAAAATAACCACAAAACTTAGCTTGAAGTTCAACTGAAAATAACCACAAAAACTTAGCTTGAACTTCAACTGAAAATAACCACAAAACCTAGCTTGAAGTTCAACTGAAAATAACCACAAAACTTAGATTGAAGTTCAAATGAAATTAACCACAAAACTTAGCATAATTTCAACTGAAAATAACAACAAAACCTAGCCTGAAGTTCAACTGAAAATAACCACAAAACTTAGCTTGAAGTTCAACTGAAAATAACCACAAAACTTAGCTTGAAGTTCAACTGAAAATAACCACAAAACTTAGCTTGAAGTTCAACTGAAAATAACCACAAAACTTAGCTTGAAGTTCAACTGAAAATAACTACAAACTTAGCTTGAAGTTCAACTGAAAATAACCACAAAACTTAGATTGAAGTTCAACTGAAAATAACCACAAACCTTACCTTGACTTTCACCTGAAAATAATTACAAAACCTAGTTTGAAGTTCAACTGAAAATAACCAAACAAAACTTAGCTTGAAGTTCAACTGAAAATAAATACAAAACTTACCTTGAAGTTCAACTGAAAATAACCACAAAACTTAGCTTGAAGTTCAACTGAAAATAACCACAAAACTTAGCTTGAAGTTCAACTGAAAATAACCACAAAACTTAGCTTGAAGTTCAACTGAAAATAACCACAAAACTTAGCTTGAAGTTCAACTGAAAATAACCACAAAACTTAGCTTGAAGTTCAACTGAAAATAACCACAAAACTTAGCTTGAAGTTCAACTGAAAATAACCACAAAACTTAGCTTGAAGTTCAACTGAAAATAACCACAAAACTTAGCTTGAAGTTCAACTGAAAATAACCACAAAACTTAGCTTGAAGTTCAACTGAAAATAACCACAAAACTTAGCTTGAAGTTCAACTGAAAATAACCACAAAACTTAGCTTGAAGTTCAACTGAAAATAACCACAAAACTTAGCTTGAAGTTCAACTGAAAATAACCACAAAACTTAGCTTGAAGTTCAACTGAAAATAACCACAAAACTTAGCTTGAAGTTCAACTGAAAATAACCACAAAACTTAGCTTGAAGTTCAACTGAAAATAACCACAAAACTTAGCTTGAAGTTCAACTGAAAATAACCACAAAACTTAGCTTGAAGTTCAACTGAAAATAACCACAAAACTTAGCTTGAAGTTCAACTGAAAATAACCACAAAACTTAGCTTGAAGTTCAACTGAAAATAACCACAAAACTTAGCTTGAAGTTCAAATGAAAATAACCACAAAACTTAGCTTGAAGTTCAACTGAAAATAACCACAAAACTTAGCTTGAAGTTCAACTGAAAATAACCACAAAACTTAGCTTGAAGTTCAACTGAAAATAACCACAAAACTTAGCTTGAAGTTCAACTGAAAATAACCACAAAACTTAGATTGAAGTTCAACTGAAAATAACCACAAAACTTAGCTTGAAGTTCAACTGAAAAAAACACAAAACTTAGCTTGAAGTTCAACTGAAAATAACCACAAAACTTAGCTTGAAGTTCAACTGAAAATAACCACAAAACTTAGCTTGAAGTTCAACTGAAAATAACCACAAAACTTAGCTTGAAGTTCAACTGAAAATAACCACAAAACTTAGCTTGAAGTTCAACTGAAAATAACCACACAACTTAGCTTGAAGTTCAACTGAAAATAACCACAAAACCTAGCTTGAAGTTCAACAGAAAATAACCACAAAACTTAGATTGAAGTTCAAATGAAATTAACCACAAAACTTAGCTTAAGTTCAACTGAAAATAACAACAAAACTAGCCTGAAGTTCAACTGAAAATAACCACAAAACTTAGCTTGAAGTTCAACTGAAAATAACCACAAAACTTAGCTTGAAGTTCAACTGAAAATAACCACAAAACTTAGCTTGAAGTTCAACTGAAAATAACCACAAAACTTAGCTTGAAGTTCAACTGAAAATAACTACAAAACTTAGCTTGAAGTTCAACTGAAAATAACCACAAAACTTAGCTTGAAGTTCAACTGAAAATAACCACAAAAGTTTCCTTGAAGTTCACCTGAAAATAATACAAAACCTAGCTTGAAGTTCAACTGAAAATAACCACAAAACTTAGATTGAAGTTCAACTGAAAATAACCACAAAACTTAGCTTGAAGTTCAAATGAAAATAACCACAAAACTTATCTTGACGATCAACTGAAACCACAAAACTTAGCTTGAAGTTCAACTGAAAATAACCACAAAACTTAACTTGAAGTTCAACTGAAAATAACCACAAAAATTAGCTTGAAGTTCAACTGAAAATAACCACAAAACTTACATTGAAGTTCAACTGAAAATAACCACAAAACGTAGCTTGAAGTTCAACTGAAAATAACCACAAAACTTAGCTTGAAGTTCAACTGAAAATAACCACAAAACTTGGCTTGAAGTTCAACTAAAAATAACACAAAACTTAGCATTGAAGTTCAACTGAAAATAACCACAAAACCTTAGCTTGAAGTTCAACTGAAAATAACCACAAAACTTAGCCTGAAGTTCAACTGAAAATAACCACAAAACTTAGATTGAAGTTCAACTGAAAATAACCACAAAACTTAGCTTGAAGTTCAACTGAAAATAACCACAAAACTTAGCTTGAAGTTCAACTGAAAATAACCACAAAACTTAGCTTGAAGTTCAACTGAAAATAACCACAAAACTTAGCTTGAAGTTCAACTGAAAATAACCACAAAACTTAGCTTGAAGTTCAACTGAAAATAACCACAAAACTTAGCTTGAAGTTCAACTGAAAATAACCAAAAAACTTAGCTTGAAGTTCAACTGAAAATAACCACAAAACTTAGATTGAAGTTCAACTGAAAATAACCACAAAACTTAGCTTGAAGTTCAACTGAAAATAACCACAAAACCTTAGCTTGAAGTTCAACTGAAAATAACCACAAAACTTAGCTTGAAGTTCAACTGAAAATAACCACAAAACTTAGCTTGAAGTTCAACTGAAAATAACCACAAAACTTAGCTTGAAGTTCAACTGAAAATAACCACAAAACTTAGCTTGAAGTTCAACTGAAAATAACCACAAAACTAACTTGAAGTTCAACAGAAAATAACCACAAAACTTAGCTTGAAGTTCAACTGAAAATAACCACAAAACTTAGCTTGAAGTTCAAATGAAAATAATCACAAAACTTACCTTGAAGTACAATTGAAATAAACCACAAAACTTAGCTTGAAGTTCAACTGAAAATAACAACAAAACTTTCCTTGAAGTTCAACTGAAAATAACCACAAAACCTAGCTTGAAGTTCAACTGAAAATAACCACAATACTTAGCTTGAAGTTCAACTGAAAATAACAACAAAACTTAGCTTGAAGTTCAACTGAAAATAACCACAAAACTTTGCTTGAAGATCAAATGAAAATAACCACAAAACTTAGCTTGAAGTTCAACTGAAAATAACCACAAAACTTAGCTTGAAGTTCAACTGAAAATAACCACAAAACTTAACTTGAAGTTCAAATGAAAATAACCACAAAACTTTGCTTGAATATCAACTGAAAATAACCATAAAACTTAGCTTCAAGTTCAACTGAAAATAACCACAAATCTTAGATTGAAGTTCAAATGAAATTAACCACAAAACTTAGCATAAGTTCAACTGAAAATAACGACAAAACCTAGCCTGAAGTTCAACTGAAAATAACCACAAAACTTAGCTTGAAGTTCAACTGAAAATAACCACAAAACTTAGCTTGAAGTTCAACTGAAAATAACCACAAAACTTAGCTTGAAGTTCAACTGAAAATAACCACAAAACTTAGCTTGAAGTTCAACTGAAAATAACCACAAAACTTAGCTTGAAGTTCAACTGAAAATAACCACAAAACTTAGCTTGAAGTTCAACTGAAAATAACCACAAAACTTAGCTTGAAGTTCAACTGAAAATAACCACAAAACCTAGCTTGAAGTTCAACTGAAAATAACCACAAAACTTAGCTTGAAGTTCAACTGAAAATAACCACAAAACTTAGCTTGAAGTTCAACTGAAAATAACCACAAAACTTAGCTTGAAGGTCAACTGAAAATAACCACAAAACTTAGCTTGAAGTTCAACTGAAAATAACCACAAAACTTAGCTTGAAGTTCAACTGAAAATAACCACAAAACTTAGCTTGAAGTTCAACTGAAAATAACCACAAAACTTAGCTTGAAGTTCAACTGAAAATAACCACAAAACTTAGCTTGAAGTTCAACTGAAAATAACCACAAAACTTAGCTTGAAGTTCAACTGAAAATAACCACAAAACTTAGCTTGAAGTTCAACTGAAAATAACCACAAAACTTAGCTTGAAGTTCAACTGAAAATAACCACAAAACTTAGCTTGAAGTTCAACTGAAAATAACCACAAAACTTAGCTTGAAGTTCAACTGAAAATAACCACAAAACTTAGCTTGAAGTTCAACTGAAAATAACCACAAAACCTAGCTTGAAGTTCAACTGAAAATAACCACAAAACTTAGCTTGAAGTTCAACTGAAAATAACCACAAAACTTAGATTGAAGTTCAACTGAAAATAACCACAAAACTTAGCTTGAAGTTCAATTGAAAAAAACACAAAACTTACCTTGAATTTCAACTGAAAATCACGACAAAACTTAGCTTCAAGTTCAACTGAAAATAACCACAAAACTTAGCCTGAAGTTCAACTGAAAATAACCACAAAACTTAGCTTGAAGTTCAACTAAAAATAACCACACAACTTAACTTGAAGTTCAACTGAAAATAATAAATAAACCTAGCTTGAAGTTCAACATAAAATAACCACAAAACTTATATTGCAGTTTAACTGAAAATAACCACAAAACTTAGCTTGAAGTTCAACTGAAAATAACCAAAAAACTTAGCTTAAAGTTCAACTGAAGATAACCACAAAACTTAGCTTGAAGTTCAACTGAAAATAACCACAAAACTTAACTTGAAGATCAAATGAAAATAACCACAAAACTTTGCTTGAATATCAACTGAAAATAACCATAAAACTTAGCTTCAAGTTCAACTGAAAATAACCACAAATCTTAGATTGAAGTTCAAATGAAATTAACCACAAAACTTAGCATAATTTCAACTGAAAATAACCACAAAACTTAGCTTGAAGTTCAACTGAAAATAACCACAAAACTTAGCTTGAAGTTCAACTGAAAATAACCACAAAACTTAGCTTGAAGTTCAACTGAAAATAACCACAAAACTTAGCTTGAAGTTCAACTGAAAATAACCACAAAACTTAGCTTGAAGTTCAACTGAAAATAACCACAAAACTTAGCTTGAAGTTCAACTGAAAATAACCACAAAACTTAGCTTGAAGTTCAACTGAAAATAACCACAAAACTTAGCTTGAAGTTCAACTGAAAATAACCACAAAACTTAGCTTGAAGTTCAACTGAAAATAACCACAAAACTTAGCTTGAAGTTCAACTGAAAATAACCACAAAACTTAGCTTGAAGTTCAACTGAAAATAACCACAAAACTTAGCTTGAAGTTCAACTGAAAATAACCACAAAACTTAGCTTGAAGTTCAACTGAAAATAACCACAAAACTTAGCTTGAAGTTCAACTGAAAATAACCACAAAACTTAGCTTGAAGTTCAACTGAAAATAACCACAAAACTTAGCTTGAAGTTCAACTGAAAATAACCACAAAACTTAGCTTGAAGTTCAACTGAAAATAACCACAAAACTTAGCTTGAAGTTCAACTGAAAATAACCACAAAACTTAGCTTGAAGTTCAATTGAAAATAACCACAAAACTAACTTGAAGTTCAACAGATAATAACCACAAAACTTAGCTTGAAGTTCAACTGAAAATAACCACAAAACTTAGCTTGAAGTTCAAATGAAAATAACCACAAAACTTAGCTTGAAGTTCAACTGAAAATAACCACAAAACTTAGCTTGAAGTTCAACTGAAAATAACCACAAAACTTAGCTTGAAGTTCAACTGAAAATAACCACAAAACTTAGATTGAAGTTCAACTGAAAATAACCACAAAACTTAGCTTGAAGTTCAAGTGAAAATAACCACAAAACGTAGCTTGAAGTTCAACTGAAAATAACCACAAAACTTAGCTTGAAGTTCAACTGAAAATAACCACAAAACTTGGCTTGAAGTTCAACTAAAAATAACAACAAAACTAACATTGAAGTTCAACTGAAGATAACCACAAAACCTAGCTTGAAGTTCAACTGAAAATAACCACAAAACTTAGCCTGAAGTTCAACTGAAAATAACCACAAAACTTAGATTGAAGTTCAACTGAAAATAACCACAAAACTTAGCTTGAAGTTCAATTGAAAAAAACACAAAACTTACCTTGAATTTCAACTGAAAATAACCACAAAACTTAGCTTCAAGTTCAACTGAAAATAACCACAAAACTTAGCATGAAGTTCAACTGAAAATAACCACAAAACTTAGCTTGAAGTTCAACTAAAAATAACCACACAACTTAGCTTGAAGTTCAACTGAAAATAACCAATAAACCTAGCTTGAAGTTCAACATAAAATAACCACAAAACTTATATTGCAGTTCAACTGAAAATAACCACAAATCTTAGATTGAAGTTCAACTGAAAATAACCACAAAACTTAGCTTAATTTCAACTGAAAATAACAACAAAACCTAGCCTGAAGTTCAACTGAAAATAACCACAAAACTTAGCTTGAAGTTCAACTGAAAATAACCACAAAACTTAGCTTGAAGTTCAACTGAAAATAACCACAAAACTTAGCTTGAAGTTCAACTGAAAATAACCACAAAACTTAGCTTGAAGTTCAACTGAAAATAACTACAAAACTTAGCTTGAAGTTCAACTGAAAATAACAACAAAACTTAGATTGAAGTTCAACTGAAAATAACCACAAACCTTAGCTTGAAGTTCAACTGAAAATAATTACAAAACCTAGCTTGAAGTTCAACTGAAAATAACCACAAAACTTAGATTGAAGTTCAACTGAAAATAACCACAAAACTTAGCTTGAAGTTCAAATGAAAATAACCACCAAACTTAGCTTGACGATCAACTGAAATAACCACAAAACTTAGCTTGAAGTTCAACTGAAAATAACCACAAAACTTAGCTTGAAGTTCAACTGAAAATAACCACAAAAATTAGCTTGAAGTTCAACTGAAAATAACCACAAAACTTAGCTTGAAGTTCAAATGAAAATAACCACAAAACGTAGCTTGAAGTTCAACAGAAAATAACCACAAAACTTAGCTTGAAGTTCAACTGAAAATAACCACAAAACTTGGCTTGAAGTTCAACTAAAAATAACAACAAAACTTAGCATTGAAGTTCAACTGAAGATAACCACAAAACCTAGCTTGAAGTTCAACTGAAAATAACCACAAAACTTAGCCTTGAAGTTCAACTGAAAATAACCACAAAACTTAGCTTGAAGTTCAACTGAAAATAACCACAAAACTTAGCTTGAAGTTCAATTGAAAATAACACAAAACTTAGCTTGAAGTTCAACTGAAAATAACCACAAAACTTAGCTTCAAGTTCAACTGAAAATAACCACAAAACTTAGCCTTGAAGTTCAACTGAAAATAACCACAAAACTTAGCTTGAAGTTCAACTAAAAATAACCACACAACTTAGCTTGAAGTTCAACTGAAAATAACCACAAAACCTAGCTTGAAGTTCAACAGAAAATAACCACAAAACTTAGCTTGAAGTTCAACTGAAAATAACCACAAAACTTAGCTTGAAGTTCAACTGAAAATAACCACAAAACTTAGCTTGACGTTCAACTGAAAATAACCACAAAACTTAGCTTGAAGTTCAACTGAAAATAACCACAAAACTAGCTTGAAGTTCAACTGAAAATAACCACAAAACTTAGCTTGAAGTTCAACTGAAAATAACCACAAAACTTAGCTTGAAGTTCAACTGAAAATAACCACAAAACTTAGCTTGAAGTTCAACTGAAAATAACCACAAAACTTAGCTTGAAGTTCAACTGAAAATAACCACAAAACTTAGCTTGAAGTTCAACTGAAAATAACCACAAAACCTAGCTTGAAGTTCAACTGAAAATAACCACAAAACTTAGCTTGAAGTTCAACTGAAAATAACAACAAAACTTAACTTGAAGTTTCAACTGAAAATAACCACAAAACTTTGCTTGAAGATCAAATGAAAATAACCACAAAACTTAGCTTAAAGTTCAACTGAAGATAACCACAAAACTTAGCTTGAAGTTCAACTGAAAATAACCACAAAACTTAACTTGAAGTTCAAATGAAAATAACCACAAAACTTTGCTTGAATATCAACTGAAAATAACCATAAAACTTAGCTTCAAGTTCAACTGAAAATAACCACAAATCTTAGATTGAAGTTCAAATGAAATTAACCACAAAACTTAGCATAATTTCAACTGAAAATAACAACAAAACCTAGCCTGAAGTTCAACTGAAAATAACCACAAAACTTAGCTTGAAGTTCAACTGAAAATAACCACAAAACTTAGCTTGAAGTTCAACTGAAAATAACCACAAAACTTAGCTTGAAGTTCAACTGAAAATAACCACAAAACTTAGCTTGAAGTTCAACTGAAAATAACTACAAAACTTAGCTTGAAGTTCAACTGAAAATAACCACAAAACTTAGATTGAAGTTCAACTGAAAATAACCACAAACCTTACCTTGACGTTCACCTGAAAATAATTACAAAACCTAGCTTGAAGTTCAACAGAAAATAACCACAAAACTTAGATTGAAGTTCAACTGAAAATAACCACAAAACTTAGCTTGAAGTTCAAATGAAAATAACCACAAAACTTATCTTGCCGATCAACTGAAAATAAACACAAAACTTAGCTTGAAGTTCAACTGAAAATAACCATAAAACTTAACTTGAAGTTCAACTGAAAATAACCACAAAAATTAGCTTGAAGTTCAACTGAAAATAACAACAAAACTTAGATTGAAGTTCAAGTGAAAATAACCACAAAACGTAGCTTGAAGTTCAACAGAAAATAACCACAAAACTTAGCTTGAAGTTCAACTGAAAATAACCACAAAACTTGGCTTGAAGTTCAACTAAAAATAACAACAAAACTAACATTGAAGTTCAACTGAAGATAACCACAAATCCTAGCTTAAAGTTCAACTGAAAATAACCACAAAACTTAGCCTGAAGTTCAAATGAAAATAACCACAAAACTTAGATTGAAGTTCAACTGAAAATAACCACAAAACTTAGCTTGAAGTTCAATTGAAAAAAACACAAAACTTACCTTGAATTTCAACTGAAAATAACCACAAAACTTAGCTTCAAGTTCAACTGAAAATAACCACAAAACTTAGCATGAAGTTCAACTGAAAATAACGACAAAACTTAGCTTGAAGTTCAACTAAAAATAACCACACAACTTAGCTTGAAGTTCAACTGAAAATAACCAATAAACCTAGCTTGAAGTTCAACATAATATAACCACAAAACTTATATTGCAGTTCAACTGAAAATAACCACGAATCTTAGATTGAAGTTCAAATGAAATTAACCACAAAACTTAGCATATTTTCAACTGAAAATAACAACAAAACCTAGCCTGAAGTTCAACTGAAAATAACCACAAAACGTAGCTTGAAGTTCAACTGAAAATAACCACAAAACTTAGCTTGAAGTCCAACTGAAAATAACCACAAAACTTAGCTTGAAGTTCAACTGAAAATAACCACAAAACTTAGCTTGAAGTTCAACTGAAAATAACTACAAAACTTACCTTGAAGTTCAACTGAAAATAACCACAAAACTTAGATTGAAGTTCAACTGAAAATAACCACAAACCTTACCTTGAGGTTCACCTGAAAATAATTACAAAACCTAGCTTGAAGTTCAACTGAAAATAACCACAAAACTTAGATTGAAGTTCAACTGAAAATAACCACAAAACTTAGCATGAAGTTCAAATGAAAATAACCACCAAACTTATCTTGACGATCAACTGAACCACAAAACTTAGCTTGAAGTTCAACTGAAAATAACCACAAAACTTAACTTGAAGTTCAACTGAAAATAACCACAAAAATTAGCTTGAAGTTCAACTGAAAATAACCACAAAACTTACATTGAAGTTCAAGTGAAAATAACCACAAAACGTAGCTTGAAGTTCAACAGAAAATAACCACAAAACTTAGCTTGAAGTTCAACTGAAAATAACCACAAAACTTGGCTTGAAGTTCAACTAAAAATAACAAAACTAACATTGAAGTTCAACTAAAGATAACCACAAAACCTAGCTTGAAGTTCAACTGAAAATAACCACAAAACTTAGCCTGAAGTTCAACTGAAAATAACCACAAAACTTAGATTGAAGTTCAACTGAAAATAACCACAAAACTTAGCTTGAAGTTCAATTGAAAAAAACACAAAACTTACCTTGAATTTCAACTGAAAATCACGACAAAACTTAGCTTCAAGTTCAACTGAAAATAACCACAAAACTTAGCCTGAAGTTCAACTGAAAATAACCACAAAACTTAGCTTGAAGTTCAACTAAAAATAACCACACAACTTAGCTTGAAGTTCAACTGAAAATAACCAATAAACCTAGCTTGAAGTTCAACATAAAATAACCACAAAACTTAGCTTGAAGTTCAACTGAAAATAACCACAAAACTTAACTTGAAGTTCAAATGAAAATAACCACAAAACTTTGCTTGAAGTTCAACTGAAAATAACCATAAAACTTAGCTTCAAGTTCAACTGAAAATAACCACAAATCTTAGATTGAAGTTCAAATGAAATTAACCACAAAACTTAGCATAAGTTCAACTGAAAATAACAACAAAACCTAGCCTGAAGTTCAACTGAAAATAACCACAAAACTTAGCTTGAAGTTCAACTGAAAATAACCACAAAACTTAGCTTGAAGTTCAACTGAAAATAACCACAAAACTTAGCTTGAAGTTCAACTGAAAATAACCACAAAACTTAGCTTGAAGTTCAACTGAAAATAACTACAAAACTTAGCTTGAAGTTCAACTGAAAATAACCACAAAACTTAGATTGAAGTTCAACTGAAAATAACCACAAACCTTACCTTGACGTTCACCTGAAAATAATTACAAAACCTAGCTTGAAGTTCAACTGAAAATAACCACAAAACTTAGATTGAAGTTCAACTGAAAATAACCACAAAACTTAGCTTGAAGTTCAAATGAAAATAACCACAAAACTTATCTTGACGTTCAACTGAAAATAACCACAAAACTTAGCTTGAAGTTCAACTGAAAATAACCACAAAACTAACTTGAAGTTCAACTGAAAATAACCACAAAAATTAGCTTGAAGTTCAACTGAAAATAACCACAAAACTTAGATTGAAGTTCAAGTGAAAATAACCACAAAACGTAGCTTGAAGTTCAACAGAAAATAACCACAAAACTTAGCTTGAAGTTCAACTGAAAATAACCACAAAACTTGCTTGAAGTTCAACTAAAATAACAACAAAACTAACATTGAAGTTCAACTGAAGATAACCACAAAACCTAGCTTGAAGTTCAACTGAAAATAACCACAAAACTTAGCTTGAAGTTCAACTGAAAATAACCACAAAACTTAGATTGAAGTTCAACTGAAAATAACCACAAAACTTAGCTTGAAGTTCAACTGAAAAAAACACAAAACTTACCTTGAATTTCAACTGAAAATAACCACAAAACTTAGCTTCAAGTTCAACTGAAAATAACCACAAAACTTAGCATGAAGTTCAACTGAAAATAACGACAAAACTTAGCTTGAAGTTCAACTAAAAATAACCACACAACTTAGCTTGAAGTTCAACTGAAAATAACCAATAAACCTAGCTTGAAGTTCAACATAAAATAACCACAAAACTTATATTGCAGTTCAACTGAAAATAACCACAAAACTTAGCTTGAAGTTCAACTGAAAATAACCACAAAACTTAGCTTGAAGTTCAACTGAAAATAACCACAAAACTTAGCTTGAAGTTCAACTGAAAATAACCACAAAACGTAGCTTGAAGTTCAACTGAAAATAACCACAAAACTTAGCTTGAAGTTCAACTGAAAATAACCACAAAACTTAGCTTGAAGTTCAACTGAAAATAACCACAAAACTTAGCTTGAAGTTCAACTGAAAATAACTACAAAACTTAGCCTTGAAGTTCAACTGAAAATAACCACAAAACTTAGATTGAAGTTCAACTGAAAATAACCACAAAACTTAACTTGAAGTTCAACTGAAAATAACACAAAACCTAGCTTGAAGTTCAACTGAAAATAACCACAAAACTTAGATTGAAGTTCAACTGAAAATAACCACAAAACTTAGCTTGAAGTTCAAATGAAAATAACCACAAAACTTAGCTTGAAGTTCAACTGAAATAACCACAAAACTTAGCTTGAAGTTCAACTGAAAATAACCACAAAACTTAGCTTGAAGTTCAACTGAAAATAACCACAAAACTTAGCTTGAAGTTCAACTGAAAATAACCACAAAACTTAGCTTGAAGTTCAACTGAAAATAACCACAAAACGTAGCTTGAAGTTCAACTGAAAATAACCACAAAACTTAGCTTGAAGTTCAACTGAAAATAACCACAAAACTTAGCTTGAAGTTCAACTGAAAAATAACAACAAAACTTAGCTTGAAGTTCAACTGAAAATAACCACAAAACTTAGCTTGAAGTTCAACTGAAAATAACCACAAAACTTAGCTTGAAGTTCAACTGAAAATAACCACAAAACTTAGCTTGAAGTTCAACTGAAAATAACCACAAAACTTAGCTTGAAGTTCAACTGAAAATAACCACAAAACTTAGCTTGAAGTTCAACTGAAAATAACCACAAAACTTAGCTTGAAGTTCAACTGAAAATAACCACAAAACTTAGCTTGAAGTTCAACTGAAAATAACCACAAAACTTAGCTTGAAGTTCAACTGAAAATAACCACAAAACTTAGCTTGAAGTTCAACTGAAAATAACCACAAAACTTAGCTTGAAGTTCAACTGAAAATAACCACAAAACTTAGCTTGAAGTTCAACTGAAAATAACCACAAAACTTAGCTTGAAGTTCAACTGAAAATAACCACAAAACTTAGCTTGAAGTTCAACTGAAAATAACCACAAACTTAGCTTGAAGTTCAACTGAAAATAACCACAAAACTTAGCTTGAAGTTCAACTGAAAATAACCACAAAACTTAGCTTGAAGTTCAACTGAAAATAACCACAAAACTTAGCTTGAAGTTCAACTGAAAATAACCACAAAACTTAGCTTGAAGTTCAACTGAAAATAACCACAAAACTTAGCTTGAAGTTCAACTGAAAATAACCACAAAACTTAGCTTGAAGTTCAACTGAAAATAACCACAAAACTTAGCTTGAAGTTCAACTGAAAATAACCACAAAACTTAGCTTGAAGTTCAACTGAAAATAACCACAAAACTTAGCTTGAAGTTCAACTGAAAATAACCACAAAACTTAGCTTGAAGTTCAACTGAAAATAACCACAAAACTTAGCTTGAAGTTCAACTGAAAATAACCACAAAACTTAGCTTGAAGTTCAACTGAAAATAACCACAAAACTTAGCTTGAAGTTCAACTGAAAATAACCACAAAACTTAGCTTGAAGTTCAACTGAAAATAACCACAAAACTTAGCTTGAAGTTCAACTGAAAATAACCACAAAACTTAGCTTGAAGTTCAACTGAAAATAACCACAAAACTTAGCTTGAAGTTCAACTGAAAATAACCACAAAACTTAGCTTGAAGTTCAACTGAAAATAACCACAAAACTTAGCTTGAAGTTCAACTGAAAATAACCACAAAACTTAGCTTGAAGTTCAACTGAAAATAACCACAAAACTTAGCTTGAAGTTCAACTGAAAATAACCACAAAACTTAGCTTGAAGTTCAACTGAAAATAACCACAAAACTTAGCTTGAAGTTCAACTGAAAATAACCACAAAACTTAGCTTGAAGTTCAACTGAAAATAACCACAAAACTTAGCTTGAAGTTCAACTGAAAATAACCACAAAACTTAGCTTGAAGTTCAACTGAAAATAACCACAAAACTTAGCTTGAAGTTCAACTGAAAATAACCACAAAACTTAGCTTGAAGTTCAACTGAAAATAACCACAAAACTTAGCTTGAAGTTCAACTGAAAATAACCACAAAACTTAGCTTGAAGTTCAACTGAAAATAACCACAAAACTTAGCTTGAAGTTCAACTGAAAATAACCACAAAACTTAGCTTGAAGTTCAACTGAAAATAACCACAAAACTTAGCTTGAAGTTCAACTGAAAATAACCACAAAACTTAGCTTGAAGTTCAACTGAAAATAACCACAAAACTTAGCTTGAAGTTCAACTGAAAATAACCACAAAACTTAGCTTGAAGTTCAACTGAAAATAACCACAAAACTTAGCTTGAAGTTCAACTGAAAATAACCACAAAACTTAGCTTGAAGTTCAACTGAAAATAACCACAAAACTTAGCTTGAAGTTCAACTGAAAATAACCACAAAACTTAGCTTGAAGTTCAACTGAAAATAACCACAAAACGTAGCTTGAAGTTCAACTGAAAATAACCACAAAACTTAGCTTGAAGTTCAACTGAAAATAACCACAAAACTTAGCTTGAAGTTCAACTGAAAATAACCACAAAACTTAGCTTGAAGTTCAACTGAAAATAACACAAAACTTAGCTTGAAGTTCAACTGAAAATAACCACAAAACTTAGCTTGAAGTTCAACTGAAAATAACCACAAAACTTAGCTTGAAGTTCAACTGAAAATAACCACAAAACTTAGCTTGAAGTTCAACTGAAAATAACCAGAAAACTACCTTGAAGTTCAACAGAAAATAACCACAAAACTTAGCTTGAAGTTCAACTGAAAATAACCACAAAACTTAGCTAGAAGTTCAACTGAAAATAACTACAAAACTTAACTTGAAGTTCAACTGAAAATAACCACAAAACTTAGCTTGAAGTTCAACTGAAAATAACCACAAAACTTAGCTTGAAGTTCAACTGAAAATAACCACAAAACTTAGCTTGAAGTTCAACTGAAAATAACCACAAAACTTAGCTTGAAGTTCAACTGAAAATAACCACAAAACTTAGCTTGAAGTTCAACTGAAAATAACCACAAAACTTAGCTTGAAGTTCAACTGAAAATAACCACAAAACTTAGCTTGAAGTTCAACTGAAAATAACCACAAAACTTAGCTTGAAGTTCAACTGAAAATAACCACAAAACTTAGCTTGAAGTTCAACTGAAAATAACCACAAAACTTAGCTTGAAGTTCAACTGAAAATAACCACAAAACTTAGCTTGAAGTTCAACTGAAAATAACCACAAAACTTAGCTTGAAGTTCAACTGAAAATAACCACAAAACTTAGCTTGAAGTTCAACTGAAAATAACCACAAAACTTAGCTTGAAGTTCAACTGAAAATAACCACAAAACTTAGCTTGAAGTTCAACTGAAAATAACCACAAAACTTAGCTTGAAGTTCAACTGAAAATAACCACAAAACTTAGCTTGAAGTTCAACTGAAAATAACCACAAAACTTAGCTTGAAGTTCAACTGAAAATAACCACAAAACTTAGCTTGAAGTTCAACTGAAAATAACCACAAAACTTAGCTTGAAGTTCAACTGAAAATAACCACAAAACTTAGCTTGAAGTTCTAACTGAAAATAACCACAAAACTTAGCTTGAAGTTCAACTGAAAATAACCAAACTCTGAGTTCACTAAAATAAACAAACTACTTGGTTCACTAAAATAACCACAACTAGTGAGTTACTGAAAATAACCACAAACTACTAAGTCAATGAAATACACAAAACTTATGAAGTCAACGACCACAAAACTTAGCTTGAATTCAATGAAAACACAAACTACTGAATTCAACTTAATACCAAAATAGTAAGTTCATGAAATACAAAAACTACTGAAGTTCAGAAAATAACCACAAAACTAGCTTGAGTCAACAAAAATAACCAAAACTTGCTTAGTTCACTGAAATAACCAAAAATGCTGAAGTTCAACAAAATAACACAAACTATGAGTCAACTAAATAACCAAAACTACTTAAGTTCAACTGAATACCAAAAACTTACTGAAGTTCATAAAATAACCACAAAATTAATAGTTCACGAAAATAACCACAAACTTAGCTGATTCAAGAAATAACCAAAACTCTAATTCAACGAAAATACCACAAAACTAGCTTAAGTTCAATGAAAATACCAAAAACTTGCTGAATCAACTGAAAAACAAAATACTAAGTCAATAAAAAACACAACTTCTTGAATCAATGAAAAAAACAAAAACTACTAGTCATGAAAAACCACAAAATTTGAGTCAATGAAAAATACCACAAAACTGCTGAATTCACTGAAAATAACAAAAACTATAATCACTAAAATAACACAAAATTAGTTAGTTCACTGAAAATAACCAAAAACTACTTGAAGTTCAACGAAAATAACAAACTTAGTAAGTTCAACTGAAAATAACCACAACTAGCTTGAATTCATGAAAAACAAAACTCTTGAATCAACTGAAATAACCCAATAGTTAACAATGAAAAAAACAAAACTAGCGAAGTTCAACGAAAAACACAAAACTACTTGAATCAATAAAATACCAAAACTTGCTGAAGTCAATGAAAATAAAAAAACTACTGATTAACAATAACAAAAATTATTGATTCAACTGAAATAACCAAACTTATGAAGTTCAACAAAAAAACCACAAACTTAAGTTCAATGAAAATAACCACAAACAGCTTAAGTTCAACTGAAAATAACCAAAACTTAGTTGAAGTTCAATGAAAATACCACAAAACTACTTGAATTTAACTGAAAATAACACAAAACTTACTTAAGTTCACTGAAATAACACAAACTTAGTGAATTCAATGAAAATAACAAAACTAGCTGAAGTTCAACTAAAATAACCACAAACTAGTTGAAGTTCAACTGAAATAACCAAAAACTTAGCTTAGTTCACGAAAATAACCACAAACTTAGCTGAATCAACTGAAAATAACACAAACTGCTTGAAGTTCAAATAAAATAACCAAAAACTAGCTTGAAGTTCAACTGAAAATAACCACAAAACATTGAGTAACTAAAATAACCACAAACTTGTTGAAGTTCAACGAAATAACCAAAACTAGCTTGAAGTTCACTAAAATAACACAAAATTACTTAAAGTTCAACTGAAAATAACACAAAACTACTTGAAGTTCAACTAAAATAACCAAAAACTTACTTGAAGTTCAACGAAAATACCACAAATTACTTTAAGTTCACTGAAAATAACCAAAAACTTAGCTGAAGTTCAACTAAAAACCAAAAACTTGTGAAGTTCACTGAAATAACCACAAAACTAGCTTGAGTCAATAAAATAAAAAAAATTGCTGAAGTTCAACTGAAAATAACCACAAAACTTACTTGAAGTTCAACTGAAAATAACCTGAAAATACACAAGTAGCTTGAAGTACTGAATAACCACAACTTAGATGAGTTAACTGAAATACCAAAACTAGCTTCAGTTCAATGAAACCACAAAACGTGTTGAGTTCAATGAATAACAAAACTAGCTTGAAGTTACTGAAAATACCACAATTAGCTTGAAGTCATGAAAAAAGAACAAAACTGTTGAAGTTCACTGAAATACCACAAATTAGATTGAAATTCAATAAAATACACAATAGCTTAAGTTCACTGAACTACCAAAAACTAGCTTGAATCAACTGAAATAACCATAACTTAGCTTAAGTTCAATGAATTATACAAAACGTAGCTTGAAGTAAGAAATATACAAAACTTTGAACTTCATGAAAATAACCAAAAACTTACCATGAGTTACTGAAATAACACAAACTGCTAGTTCAACTAAAAACCCCAAACTTGCTAAGTCAATGAAATAGCCGAATCAGATTAGTAACTGAAATAACCAAAAACTTAGCTGAAGTTCAACTGAATACCACAAAAGTAGTTGAGTTCAATAATACGCAACTTAGTTGAAGTTAACTGAAACAAAAACTTAGCTTGAAGTTCAAAGAAATAACCAAAAAAACTAGCTTGAAGTTAAACTGAACAACTACAAAACTTAGCTTGAAGTTCAACTGAAAATAACCACAAAACTTAGCTTGAAGTTCAACTGAAAATAACCACAAAACTTAGCTTGAAGTTCAACTGAAAATAACCACAAAACTTAGCTTGAAGTTCAACTGAAAATAACCACAAAACTTAGCTTGAAAGTTCAACTGAAAATAACCACAAAACTTAGCTTGAAGTTCAACTGAAATAACCACAAAACTTAGCTTGAAGTTCAACTGAAAATAACCACAAAACTTAGCTTGAAGTTCAACTGAAAATAACCACAAAACTTAGCTTGAAGTTCAACTGAAAATAACCACAAAACTTAGCTTGAAGTTCAACTGAAAATAACCACAAAACTTAGCTTGAAGTTCAACTGAAAATAACCACAAAACTTAGCTTGAAGTTCAACTGAAAATAACCACAAAACTTAGCTTGAAGTTCAACTGAAAATAACCACAAAACTTAGCTTGAAGTTCAACTGAAAATAACCACAAAACTTAGCTTGAAGTTCAACTGAAAATAACCACAAAACTTAGCTTGAAGTTCAACTGAAAATAACCACAAAACTTAGCTTGAAGTTCAACTGAAAATAACCACAAAACTTAGCTTGAAGTTCAACTGAAAATAACCACAAAACTTAGCTTGAAGTTCAACTGAAAATAACCACAAAACTTAGCTTGAAGTTCAACTGAAAATAACCACAAAACTTAGCTTGAAGTTCAACTGAAAATAACCACAAAACTTAGCTTGAAGTTCAACTGAAAATAACCACAAAACTTAGCTTGAAGTTCAACTGAAAATAACCACAAAACTTAGATTGAAGTTCAACTGAAAATAACCACAAAACTTAGCTTGAAGTTCAACTGAAAATAACCACAAAACTTAGCTTGAAGTTCAACTGAAAATAACCACAAAACTTAGCTTGAAGTTCAACTGAAAATAACCACAAAACTTAGCTTGAAGTTCAACTGAAAATAACCACAAAACTTAGCTTGAAGTTCAACTGAAAATAACCACAAAACTTAGCTTGAAGTTCAACTGAAAATAACCACAAAACGTAGCTGAAGTTCAACTGAAAATAACCACAAAACTTAGCTTGAAAGTTCAACTGAAAATAACCACAAAACTTAGCTTGAAGTTCAACTGAAAATAACCACAAAACTTAGCTTGAAGTTCAACTGAAAATAACCACAAAACTTAGCTTGAAGTTCAACTGAAAATAACCACAAAACTTAGCTTGAAGTTCAACTGAAAATAACCACAAAACTTAGCTTGAAGTTCAACTGAAAATAACCACAAAACTTAGCTTGAAGTTCAACTGAAAATAACCACAAAACTTAGCTTGAAGTTCAACTGAAAATAACCACAAAACTTAGCTTGAAGTTCAACTGAAAATAACCACAAAACTTAGCTTGAAGTTCAACTGAAAATAACCACAAAACTTAGCTTGAAGTTCAACTGAAAATAACCACAAAACTTAGCTTGAAGTTCAACTGAAAATAACCACAAAACTTAGCTTGAAGTTCAACTGAAAATAACCACAAAACTTAGCTTGAAGTTCAACTGAAAATAACCACAAAACTTAGCTTGAAGTTCAACTGAAAATAACCACAAAACTTAGCTTGAAGTTCAACTGAAAATAACCACAAAACTTAGCTTGAAGTTCAACTGAAAATAACCACAAAACTTAGCTTGAAGTTCAACTGAAAATAACCACAAAACTTAGCTTGAAGTTCAACTGAAAATAACCACAAAACTTAGCTTGAAGTTCAACTGAAAATAACCACAAAACTTAGATTGAAGTTCAACTGAAAATAACCACAAAACTTAGCTTGAAGTTCAACTGAAAATAACCACAAAACTTAGCTTGAAGTTCAACTGAAAATAACCACAAAACTTAGCTTGAAGTTCAAATGAAAATAACCACAAAACTTAGCTTGAAGTTCAACTGAAAATAACCACAAAACTTAGCTTGAAGTTCAACTGAAAATAACCACAAAACTTAGCTTGAAGTTCAACTGAAAATAACCACAAAACTTAGCTTGAAGTTCAACTGAAAATAACCACAAAACTTAGCTTGAAGTTCAACTGAAAATAACCACAAAACTTAGCTTGAAGTTCAACTGAAAATAACCACAAAACTTAGCTTGAAGTTCAACTGAAAATAACCACAAAACTTAGCTTGAAGTTCAACTGAAAATAACCACAAAACTTAGCTTGAAGTTCAACTGAAATAACCACAAAACTTAGCTTGAAGTTCAACTGAAAATAACCACAAAACTTAGCTTGAAGTTCAAATGAAAATAACCACAAAACTTAGCTTGAAGTTCAACTGAAAATAACCACAAAACTTAGCTTGAAGTTCAACTGAAAATAACCACAAAACTTAGCTTGAAGTTCAACTGAAAATAACCACAAAACTTAGCTTGAAGTTCAACTGAAAATAACCACAAAACTTAGCTTGAAGTTCAACTGAAAATAACCACAAAACTTAGCTTGAAGTTCAACTGAAAATAACCACAAAACTTAGCTTGAAGTTCAACTGAAAATAACCAAAAAACTTAGCTTGAAGTTCAACTAAAATAACCAAAAAACTTAGCTTGAAGTTCAACTAAAAATAACCAAAAAGTTAGCATTGAAGTTCAAGCTGAAAATAACCACAAAACTTAGCTTAAGTTCAAACTGCTTGATTAACGAAAATACACAACTTTTGATTCAATGAAACACAAATTCTGAAGTTACTGAAATAACAAATAGCTGTAACAAAATAACACAAAGCTTGAAGTTCATGAAAAACACAAAACTGCTGAAGTTCAAAATACCAACTTTAGTTCACTGAAAAACACAACTAGTTGAAGTCAATAAATACACAAAATTAGCTTAATTCAACTGAATACAAACTTGCTAATCACGAATAACAAATATAGTCAGAATACCAAACTATTGATTCAACTAAAACACAATCTGAGTCAATGAAAAACCAAACATGAGTCACAAAAACACAACTGTTGAGTCACTAAAACAAAACTTGAGTTAATGAATACACAATGTTGAATTCAACTAATACAAATATTAATTCAATAACACAAACTTGTGAAGTTCAACTGAAAATACAAAACTTTATTCAATAAAATAACCAAACTGAGTTCACGAATAACCAACTAGCTAAGTTCATGAAATACACAAAACTAGTATTCACGAAAACAAAAATGCTTGAAGTCAAGAAAATAAAACTACTTAATCAACTAATAACACAACACTTGAGTTCACAAATACAAAAACTAGTTGAATAAAACTGAAATAACCCAAACTGCTTGATCAACTGAAAAACAAACTTAGCTGAAGTTCACTAAAATAACACAAAACTAGCTTGAAGTTCAACTGAAAAAACCACAAACTAGTGAGTTCACTGAAAATACACAACTACTTGAAGTTCAATAAAATAACCACAAACTCTTGAAGTCAATAAACCACAAAATGCTTGAAGTAATAAATAACACAAACTACTTGAGTTCAACTGAAAAAACACAAAACTAGCTTGAAGTTCAACTGAAAATAACCACAAACTTGAATTCATGAAAAAACAAATAGATTCATGAATACACAATTGAGTCAACTGAAAAAAAACTTATAAGTTCAACTAATACCACAATAGCAAGTACACAATTAGTGAGTCACAATAACACAATACTTGATTCACGAATACAAACTTCTATCATAATACACAATATATTCAGAAAATACCACAACTACTGAAGTCACAAAAAAAAAATATATTCAGAAATAACCAAATATGAGTATAATACCAAACTGTGAATATAAAACAAACCTATTATGAAATAACAAACTAAAAAAAACAATAATTATGAAATAACAAACTATATCACAAAACAAACTGGAGTCAACGAAAACAAATATGAAGTTCAACTAATAACACAATCTGAAGTCAAAAAAAACAAATTATGATAATAATACCCAATTAGTAATCAACAATAACCAACTCTGAGTATGAAATAACAAACTACTGATATAAAAAATACTTAAGTCACTAATAACAATACTAAGTAAATAACAAACTTATGATAGAATAACCACAACAGTTGATAACTAAAATAACCAAAAACTTAGCTTAAGTTCAACTAAAAATAACACAAAATTAGTTGAAGTTCAACTGAAAATAACCACAAAATTGTTGAAGTTCAATAAAAATAACCACAAAACTTAGCTGAAGTTCAACTGAAAATAACCACAAAACTTAGCTTGAAGTTCAACTGAAAATAACCAAAAACTTGCTTGAAGTTCAACTGAAAAACCACAAACTAGCTTGAAGTTCAACTGAAAATAACCACAAAACTAGTTAAGTTCAACTGAAAAACAAACTTGATAATGAAATACCACAAACTGATCAAATAACAAACTAAAAAAAATATTGAAACAAAATATTATTTGAAAACACAAAATGTGATTCAACAAAATAACAAACTATGAAGTCAACTGAAACCAAAAACTATAAATAACAAATACACAAAAATACAATTACTAACAAAATAAAATATGAAACAAAAAACAAAACTATAATAAAAACAATTATTGAATAACAAAAAACTACAACAATTGAATCAAAAATACTATTACTGAATCAATGAATAAAACCAAATAGCTTGAAGTTCATAAATAACACAAACTTAGCTTGATTCAACTGAAAATAACAAAACTATTAAGTTCACAAAAAACCACAAAACTATTCATAATAAAAATCAAAACTTAGCAATAACTAAATAAAAAACTACTGAAGTTCAACTAAAAACCAAAAGATTGAAGTTACTAAAACCAAAACTTAGTTAATGAAAAAACACAAAACTTAGCTTAATTCAAAACAAAACTATTATTTACAAAATACCAAACTACTTAATCAACTGAAAATACCAAAACTAGTTAAGTTATGAATAACACAAAATGAATAAAAAACAAACTTAGTTACAAATAACAAAAACTACTTAAGTTAAAAAAAATAACCAAAACTAAGCTTAAGTTCAACTGAAATAACCACAAACTCAGCTTGAAGTTCAACTGAAAATAACCACAAAACTTAGCTTGAAGTTCAACTGAAAATAACCACAAAAACGTAGCTTGAAGTTCAACTAAAAATAACCACAAAACTTAGCTTGAAGTTCAACTGAAAATAACCACAAAACTTAGCTTGAAGTTCAACTAAAAATAACCACAAAACTTAGCTTGAAGTTCAACTGAAAATAACCACAAACATTAGCTTGAAGTTCAACTGAAAATAACCACAAAACTTAGCTTGAAGTTCAACTGAAAATAACCACAAAACTTAGCTTGAAGTTCAACTGAAAATAACCACAAAACTTAGCTTGAAGTTCAACTGAAAATAACCACAAAACCTTAGCTTGAAGTTCAACTGAAAATAACCACAAAACTTAGCTTGAAGTTCAACTGAAAATAACCACAAAACTTAGCTTGAAGTTCAACTGAAAATAACCACAAAACTTAGCTTGAAGTTCAACTGAAAATAACCACAAAACTTAGCTTGAAGTTCAACTGAAAATAACCACAAAACTTAGCTTGAAGTTCAACTGAAAATAACCACAAAACTTAGCTTGAAGTTCAACTGAAAATAACCACAAAACTTAGCTTGAAGTTCAACTGAAAATAACCACAAAACTTAGCTTGAAGTTCAACTGAAAATAACCACAAAACTTAGCTTGAAGTTCAACTGAAAATAACCACAAAACTTAGCTTGAAGTTCAACTGAAAATAACCACAAAACTTAGCTTGAAGTTCAACTGAAAATAACCACAAAACTTAGCTTGAAGTTCAACTGAAAATAACCACAAAACTTAGCTTGAAGTTCAACTGAAAATAACCACAAAACTTAGCTTGAAGTTCAACTGAAAATAACCACAAAACTTAGCTTGAAGTTCAACTGAAAATAACCACAAAACTTAGCTTGAAGTTCAACTGAAAATAACCACAAAACTTAGCTTGAAGTTCAACTGAAAATAACCACAAAACTTAGCTTGAAGTTCAACTGAAAATAACCACAAAACTTAGCTTGAAGTTCAACTGAAAATAACCACAAAACTTAGCTTGAAGTTCAACTGAAAATAACCACAAAACTTAGCTTGAAGTTCAACTGAAAATAACCACAAAACTTAGCTTGAAGTTCAACTGAAAATAACCACAAAACTTAGCTTGAAGTTCAACTGAAAATAACCACAAAACTTAGCTTGAAGTTCAACTGAAAATAACCACAAAACTTAGCTTGAAGTTCAACTGAAAATAACCACAAAACTTAGCTTGAAGTTCAACTGAAAATAACCACAAAACTTAGCTTGAAGTTCAACTGAAAATAACCACAAAACTTAGCTTGAAGTTCAACTGAAAATAACCACAAAACTTAGCTTGAAGTTCAACTGAAAATAACCACAAAACTTAGCTTGAAGTTCAACTGAAAATAACCACAAAACTTAGCTTGAAGTTCAACTGAAAATAACCACAAAACTTAGCTTGAAGTTCAACTGAAAATAACCACAAAACTTAGCTTGAAGTTCAACTGAAAATAACCACAAAACTTAGCTTGAAGTTCAACTGAAAATAACCACAAAACTTAGCTTGAAGTTCAACTGAAAATAACCACAAAACTTAGCTTGAAGTTCAACTGAAAATAACCACAAAACTTAGCTTGAAGTTCAACTGAAAATAACCACAAAACTTAGCTTGAAGTTCAACTGAAAATAACCACAAAACTTAGCTTGAAGTTCAACTGAATATAACCACAAAACTTAGCTTGAAGTTCAACTGAAAATAACCACAAAACTTAGCTTGAAGTTCAACTGAAAATAACCACAAAACTTAGCTTGAAGTTCAAATGAAAATAACCACAAAACCTAGCTTGAAGTTCAACTGAAAATAACCACAAAACGTAGCTTGACGTTCAACTAAAAATAACCACAAAACTTGCCTTGAAGTTCAACTGAAAATAACCACAAAACTTAGCTTGAAGTTCAACTAAAAGTAACCACAAAACTTAGCTTGAAGTTCAACTGAAAATAACCACAAAACTTAGCTTGAAGTTCAACTGAAAATAACCACAAAACTTAGCTTGAAGTTCAACTGAAAATAACCACAAAACTTAGCTTGAAGTTCAACTGAAAATAAGTACAAAACTTAACTTGAAGTTCAACTGAAAATAACCACAATACTTAGAATGAAGTTCAACTGAAAATAACCACAAAAATTAGCTTGAAGTTCAACTGAAAATAACCACAAAACGTAGCTTGACGTTCAACTAAAAATAACCACAAAACTTAGATTGAAGTTCAACTGAAAATAACCACAAAACTTAGCTTGAAGTTCAACTGAAAATAACCACTAAACGTAGCTTGAAGTTCAATTGAAAATAACCACAAAACTTACCTTGAAGTTCAACTGAAAATAACCACAAAACTTAGCTTGAAGTTCAACTGAAAATAACCACAGAACTTATACTGAAGTTCATTGAAAATAACCGCAAAACTTAGCTTGAAGTTCAACTGAAAATAACCACAAAACTTAGCATGAAGTTCAACTGAAAATACCCACAAAACTTAGATTGAAGTTCAACAGAAAATAACCACAAAACCTAGCTTGAAGTCCAACTGAAAATAACCAAAAAACGTAGCTTGAAGCTCAACTTAAAATAACCACAAAACTTAGCTTGAAGTTCAACTGAAAATAACCACAAAACGTAGCTTGAAGTTCAACTGAAAATAACCACAAAACTTAGCTTGAAGTTCAACTGAAAATAACCTTAAAACCTAGCTTGAAGTTCAACTTAAAATAACCACAAAATTTTGCTTGAAGTTCAATTGAAAATAAACACAAAACCTAACTTGATGTTCAACTGAAAATAACCACAAAACTTAGCTTGAAGTTCAACTGAAAATAGCCACAAAACTTGAAGTTCAAATGAAAATAACCACAAAACGTAGCTTGATTATCAACTGAAAATAACCACAAAACTTACATTGAAGTTCAACTGAAAATAACCACAAACGTAGCCTGAAGTTCAACTGAAAATAACCACCAAACTTAGCTTAAAGTTCAACTGAAAATAAGCACAGAACTCAGATTGAAGTTCAACTGAAAATAACCACAAAACTTAGCTTGAAGTTCAACTGAAAATAACCACAAAACGTAGCTTGAAGTTCAACTAAAAATAACCGCAAAACTTAGCTTGAAGTTCAACTGAAAATAACCACAAAACTTAGCTTGAAGTTCAACAGAAAATAACCACAAAACTTAGCTTGAAGTTAAACTGAAAATAACTACAAAACTTAACTTGAAGTTCAACTGAAAATAACCACAAGACTTAGCTTGAAGTTCAACTGAAAATAACCACAAAATTTAGCTTGAAGTTCAAATGAAAATAACCACAAAACTTAGCTTGAAGTTCCACTGAAAATAACCACAAAACCTAGCTTGAAGGTCAACTGAAAATAAACACAAAACTTAGCTTCAAGTTCAACTGAAAATAACCACAAAACGTAGCTTGAAGTTCAACTGAAAATAACCACAAAACTTAGATTGAAGTTCAACTGAAAATAACCACAAAACTTAGCTTGAAGTTCAACTGAAAATAACCACAAAACTTAGCTTGAAGTTCAACTGAAAATAACCACAAAACTTAGCTTGAAGTTCAACTGAAAATAACCACAAAACTTAGCTTGAAGTTCAACTGAAAATAACCACAAAACTTAGCTTGAAGTTCAACTGAAAATAACCACAAAACTTAGCTTGAAGTTCAACTGAAAATAACCACAAAACTTAGCTTGAAGTTCAACTGAAAATAACCACAAAACTTAGCTTGAAGTTCAACTGAAAATAACCACAAAACTTAGCTTGAAGTTCAACTGAAAATAACCACAAAACTTAGCTTGAAGTTCAACTGAAAATAACCACAAAACTTAGCTTGAAGTTCAACTGAAAATAACCACAAAACTTAGCTTGAAGTTCAACTGAAAATAACCACAAAACTTAGCTTGAAGTTCAACTGAAAATAACCACAAAACTTAGCTTGAAGTTCAACTGAAAATAACCACAAAACTTAGCTTGAAGTTCAACTGAAAAATAACCACAAAACTTAGCTTGAAGTTCAACTGAAAATAACCACAAAACTTAGCTTGAAGTTCAACTGAAAATAACCACAAAACTTAGCTTGAAGTTCAACTGAAAATAACCACAAAACTTAGCTTGAAGTTCAACTGAAAATAACCACAAAACTTAGCTTGAAGTTCAACTGAAAATATCCACAAAACTTAGCTTGAAGTTCAACTGAAAATAACCACAAAACTTAGCTTGAAGTTCAACTGAAAATAACCACAAAACTTAGCTTGAAGTTCAAATGAAAATAACCACAAAACTTAGCTTGAAGTTCAACTGAAAATAACCACAAAACTTAGCTTGAAGTTCAACTGAAAATAACCAAAAAACTTAGCTTGAAGTTCAACTGAAAATAACCACAAAACTTAGCTTGAAGTTCAACTGAAAATAACTACAAAACTTAGCTTGAAGTTCAACTGAAAATAACCACAAAACTTGTCTTGAAGTTCAACTGAAAATAACCACAAAACTTAGCTTGAAGTTCAACTGAAAATAACCACAAAACTTAGCTTGAAGTTCAACTAAAATAACCACAAAACTAGCTTGAAGTTCAACTGAAAATAACCACAAAACTTAGCTTGAAGTTCAACTGAAAATAACCACAAAACTTAGCTTGAAGTTCAACTGAAAATAACTAGAAAACTTTACTTGAAGTTCAACTGAAAATAACCACAAAACTTAGATTGAAGTTCAACTGAAAATAACCACAAAACGTAGCTTGAAGTTCAACTGAAAATAACCACAAAACTTAGCTTGAAGTTCAACTGAAAATAACCACAAAACGCAGCTTGACGTTCAACTAAAAATAACCACAAAACTTAGATTGAAGTTCAACTGAAAATAACCACAAAACTTAGCTTGAAGTTCAACTGAAAATAACCACTAAACGTAGCTTGAAGTTCAACTGAAAATAACCACAAAACTTACCTTGAAGTTCAACTGAAAATAACCACAAAACTTAGCTTGAAGTTCAACTGAAAATAACCACAGAACTTATACTGAAGTTCAATTGAAAATAACCACAAAACTTAGCTTGAAGTTCAACTGAAAATAACCACAAAACTTAGCATGAAGTTCAACTGAAAATACCCACAAAACTTAGATTGAAGTTCAACAGAAAATAACCACAAAACCTAGCTTGAAGTCCAACTGAAAATAACCACAAAACTTAGCTTGAAGCTCAACTTAAAATAACCACAAAACTTAGCTTGAAGTTCAACTGAAAATAACCACAAAACGTAGCTTGAAGTTCAACTGAAAATAACCACAAAACTTAGCTTGAAGTTCAACTGAAAATAACCACAAAACCTAGCTTGAAGTTCAACTTAAAATAACCACAAAATTTTGCTTGAAGTTCAATTGAAAATAAACACAAAACCTAACTTGATGTTCAACTGAAAATAACCACAAAACTTAGCTTGAAGTTCAACTGAAAATAACCACAAAACTTGAAGTTCAAATGAAAATAACCACAAAACGTAGCTTGATTATCAACTGAAAATAACCACTAAACTTAGCTTGAAGATCAACTGAAAAAAACCACAAAACTTAACTTGAAGTTCAACTGAAAATAACCACAAAAATTAGCTTGAAGTTCAACTGAAAATAACCACAAAACTTAGAATGAAGTTCAACTGAAAATAACCACAAAACTTAGCTTGAAGTTCAACTGAAAATAACCATAAAACTTAGCTTGAAGTTCAACTGATAATAACCACAAAACGTAGCTTGAAGTTCAACTGAAAATAACCACAAAACTTAGCTTGAAGTTCAAGTGAATGTAACCACAAAACTTACCTTGAAGTACAATTGAAATTAACCACAAAACTTAGCTTGAAGTTCGACTGAAAATAACCACAAAACTTGGCTTGAAGTTCAACTGAAAATAACAATAAAACTTACAATGATGTTCAACTGAAGATAACCACAAAACCTAGCTTGAAGTTCAACTGAAAATAACCACAAAACTTAGCTTGAAGTTCAACTGAAAATAACCACAAAACTTTGATTGAAGTTCAACTGAATATAACCACAAAACTTAGCTTGAAGTTCAACTGAAAATAACCACAAAACTTAGCTTGAAGTTCAACTGAAAATAACCACAAAACTTAGCGTGAAGTTCAACTGAAAATAACGACAAAACTTAGCTTGAGTTCAACTAAAA
>NC_092264.1:9993387-10010887 GCF_036320965.1 Panulirus ornatus
CTTTGTCGCTGTCTCCCGCGTTTGCGAGGTAGCGCAAGGAAACAGACGAAAGAAATGCCCCCCCCCCCCCCATACACACGTACATACACACGTCCACACACGCAAATATACATACCTACACAGCTTTCCATGGTTTACCCCAGACGCTTCACATGCCTTGATTCAGTCCACTGACAGCACGTCAACCCCTGTATACCACATCGCTCCAATTCACTCTATTCCTTGCCCTCCTTTCACCCTCCTGCATGTTCAGGCCCCGATCACACAAAATCTTTTTCACTCCATCTTTCCACCTCCAATTTGGTCTCCCTCTTCTCCTCGTTCCCTCCACCTCCGACACATATATCCTCTTGGTCAATCTTTCCTCACTCATTCTCTCCATGTGCCCAAACCATTTCAAAACACCCTCTTCTGCTCTCTCAACCACGCTCTTTTTATTTCCACACATCTCTCTTACCCTTACGTTACTTACTCGATCAAACCACCTCACACCACACATTGTCCTCAAACATCTCATTTCCAGCACATCCATCCTCCTGCGCACAACTCTATCCATAGCCCACGCCTCGCAACCATACAACATTGTTGGAACCACTATTCCTTCAAACATACCCATTTTTGCTTTCCGAGATAATGTTCTCGACTTCCACACATTTTTCAAGGCTCCCAAAATTTTCGCCCCCTCCCCCACCCTATGATCCACTTCCGCTTCCATGGTTCCATCCGCTGACAGATCCAGATACTTAGAAAAGCAAATGGATTTGTATGTAGCATTTATGGATCTGGAGAAGGCATATGATAGAGTTGATAGAGATGCTCTGTGGAAGGTATTAAGAATATATGGTGTGGGAGGCAAGTTGTTAGAAGCAGTGAAAAGTTTTTATCGAGGATGTAAGGCATGTGTACGTGTAGGAAGAGAGGAAAGTGATTGGTTCTCAGTGAATGTAGGTTTGCGGCAGGGGTGTGTGATGTCTCCATGGTTGTTTAATTTGTTTATGGATGGGGTTGTTAGGGAGGTAAATGCAAGAGTCCTGGAAAGAGGGGCAAGTATGAAGTCTGTTGGGGATGAGAGAGCTTGGGAAGTGAGTCAGTTGTTGTTCGCTGATGATACAGCGCTGGTGGCTGATTCATGTGAGAAACTGCAGAAGCTGGTGACTGAGTTTGGTAAAGTGTGTGGAAGAAGAAAGTTAAGAGTAAATGTGAATAAGAGCAAGGTTATTAGGTACAGTAGGGTGGAGGGTCAAGTCAATTGGGAGGTGAGTTTGAATGGAGAAAAACTGGAGGAAGTGAAGTGTTTTAGATATATATATATATATATATATATATATATATATATATATATATATATATATATATATATATATATATATATATATAACTAATGATTACATATACTCTAGCTAGGGAGTGGGTAAGAATGAGGACACACACACATACGGGAGTTGGAAGGAAGAACAGGAAGGTAGGAGACATAAATGAATAAATGATTTAGTTACATAAATGATTTAGTTAAACTCGAAGATAACAGAGGAAGACACGGGGGACTGAAGTAGCCAGAAGAGAGCCACCTCATGGAAGGAGTGTGGGGCCACGGGGGAGACAATTTACATATATATTGGGGGTGCCTTACGTGAGAGAGAGAGAGAGAGAGAGAGAGAGAGAGAGAGAGAGAGAGAGAGAGAGAGAGAGAGAGAGAGAGAGAGAGAGATCGACGACTGAGCCAAATGTCTCCTACTACCCTGTGGTCGTCGATCTCTCTCTAACACGACCCCTATCAGCACGACCGTTCGACCCTTGAGCACGACGGTACGACCCTTGAGCACGACCGTACGACCCTTGAGCACGACAGTGCGACCCTTGAGCACGACAGTACGACCCTTGAGCACGACGATACGACCTTGAGCACCACAGTACGACCCTGGAGGACGACGGTACGATCCTTGAGCGCGACGGTACGGCCCTTGAGCACGACAGTACGACCCTTGAGCACGACGGTACGACCCTTGAGCACGACAGTGCGACCCTTGAGCACGACAGTACGACCCTTGAGCACGACGATACGACCTTGAGCACCACAGTACGACCCTGGAGGACGACGGTACGATCCTTGAGCGCGACGGTACGGCCCTTGAGCACGACGGTTCGACCCTTGAGCACGACAGTACGACCCTTGAGCACGACAGTATGACCCTTGAGCACGACGGTACGACCCTTGAGCACGACAGTACGACCCTGGAGGAAGAAGGTACGATCCTTGAGCACGACGGTACGACCCTTGAGCACGACAGTACGACCCTGGAGGACGACGGTACGACCATTGAGCACGACGCTACGGCCCTTGAGCACGACGGTACGACCCTTGAGCACGACAGTCCGACCCTTGAGCACGACAGTACGACCCTTGAGCACGACGGTACGACCCTTGAGCACGACAGTACGACCCTTGAGCACGACAGTACGACCCTTGAGCACGACAGTACGACCCTGGAGGACGACGGTACGATCCTTGAGCACGACGGTACGACCATTGAGCACGACGGTACAGCACTGGAGCACGACGGTACGACCCTTGAGCACGACAGTGCGACCCTTGAGCACGACAGTACGACCCTTGAGCACGACTGTGCGACCCTTGAACACGACAGTATGACCCTGGAAGACGACGGTACGACGTTTGAGCACGACGTTACGACCCTTGAGCACGACGGTACGACCCTTGAGCACGACGGTACGATCCTTGAGCACGACAGTACGACCCTTGAGCATGACGGTACGACCCTTGAGCACGACGGTACGACCCTTGAGTACGACGGTACGACCCTTGAGCACGACGGCACGACCCTTGAGCACAACGGTACGACCCTTGAGCACAACGGTACGACCCTTGAGTACGACGGTACAACCCTTGAGCATGACGGTATGACCCTTGAGCACCACGGTACGACCCTTGAGCACGACGGTACGACCCTTGAGCAGACGGCACAACCCTTGAGCACGACGGTACGACCCTTGAGCACGACGGTACGACTCTTGAGTACGACGGTACGGCCCTTGAGCACGATGGTATGACCCTTGAGCACGACGGTACGACCCTTGAGCACGACGGTACGGCCCTTGAGCACGACAGTACAACCCTTGAGCACGACGGTACGACCCTTGAGCACGACAGTACGACCCTTGAGCACGACGATAGGACCATTGAGCACGACGGACTACCCTTGAGCACGACAGTACGACCCTTGAGCACGACAGTACGACCCTTGAACACGACAGTACGACCCTTGAGCACGTCGTAACGCTCAAGGGTCGTTTCGTCGTGGTCAAAGGTCGTACCGTCGCGCTCAAATCGTACCATCACGCTCAAAGGGTCGTACCGTCGTACTCAAGGGTCATACCGTCGTGTTCAAAGGGCCCTACCGTCGTGCTGAAGGGTCATACCATCTTGCTCAAGGGCACTACCGTCGTGCTCAAGGGTCGTACCGTCGTACTCAATGGTCCTATCGTCGTGCTCAAGGGTCGTACTGTCGTGCTCAAGGACCCTACCGTCGTGCTCAAGGGTCGTACCGTCGTGCTCAAGGGTCATACCGTCGTGCTCAAGGGTCGTACCGTCGTGTTCAAGGGTCGTACGGTCGTACTCAAGGACCCTACCGTCGTGCTCAAGGGTCACACCGTCGTGCTCAAGGGTCGTACCGTCGTGCTCAATGGGTCGTACCGTCGTGCTCAATGGGTCGTACCGTCGTGCTCAAAGGGTCGTAACCTGAGTAAACTAGCGCTTTCGTCTCTCCTCCACAACACTGGACCCAGTGCCAGTGACCTGTCGCATCCTTTCCCCCGGGGCAGTGACCTGTCGCATCCTTTCCCCCGGGGCAGTGACCTGTCGCATCCTTTCCCCCGGGGAAGTGACCTGTCGCATCCTTTCCCCCGGGGCAGTGACCTGTTGCATCCTTTCCCCCGGGGAAGTGACCTGTCGCATCCTTTCCCCCGGGGCAGTGACCTGTCGCATCCTTTCCCCCGGGGCAGTGACCTGTCGCATCCTTTCCCCCGGGGCAGTGACCTGTCGCATCCTTTCCCCCGGGGCAGTGACCTGTCGCATCCTTTCCCCCCCGGGGCAGTGACCTGTCGCATCCTTTCCCCCCCGGGGCAGTGACCTGTTGCATCCTTTCCCCCGGGGCAGTGACCTGTTGCATCCTTTCCCCCGGGGAAGTGACCTGTCGCATCCTTTCCCCCCCGGGGCAGCGACCTGTCGCATCCTTTCCCCCGGGGCAGTGACCTGTCGCATCCTTCCCGCCCGGGGCAGTGACCTGTCATGCTGGCAGTGTATACACGACAAACGGGTCTTCGTCCTTGTACGACAAACGGGTCTTCGTCCTTGTACGACAGACAGGTCTTCGTCCTTGTACGACAGACGGGTCTTCGTCCTTGTACGACAGACGGGTCTTCGTCCTTGTACGACAGACGGGTCTTCGTCCTTGTACGACAAACGGGTCTTCGTCCTTGTACGACAAACGGGTCTTCGTCCTTGTACGACAGACGGGTCTTCGTCCTTGTACAACAGACGGGTCTTCGTCCTTGTACAACAGACGGGTCTTCGTCCTTGTACGACAAACGGGTCTTCGTCCTTGTACGACAGACGGGTCTTCGTCCTGGACCTCATAACTCAACACCCTCGCTCATCTGACCTCATCCCGACCCCGAAACTCGAGAGTAAATAAAGCCAGTGTTGATTCTGGGTCACGTATTGCACACCCGGCAGTGCCTCTCTCTCTGCCTCTCTCTCTCTCTCTCTCTCTCTCTCTCTCTCTCTCTCTCTCTCTCTCTCTCTCTCTCTCTCACCCATCCCAAACGGGGGGGGGGATGGGCACCGAGGGGGCCACTCTCATACCCCCCCAAAACCATCAACAGGGTGACCAGTGGTCGAGGTAATGTGGGCGGTCGCCAAGTCCTAGGCTGACGTCACATGATGACGTCACGTGGCCCTCCATCGTTGCCACATCTCCCATGTCACAATTCGCCCTACGATAACAAAACAAACCATCCAAATTCTCCTGGCCCACAACTCTTTCCTTACTTTCTCTTTCTCTTTTCTCTTCTCTTATCTTAAGTCTTATTTCAATGCTTTGGCTTTCGACCATAACTTATTTATCTTCTGTCTAACCTGCGCTTTATTTCCCATATGCGTATTGGCCCCCTATTATCATTTATTTCCATTTATTCTCCCTTACCTCCACCTGTTCTAGTCAAGAGTTCCACAAGGCATACCATGACCAATGCCTTCCTTAAAAACGAAGCTGAAATGATATTCTGCATTTCCCTCTCAAGGGGGGGGGGGGGGGGGGAGTTGCATGTCATACACACACACACACACACACACACACACACGGAAACAAGGTGAATCCACTTCACAATTTAACGGGAACATGGACCTCGGTGCCCTGTAATATTCTTTACCATGAGGTGGAGGAGAGTAAAGCAGGCTCATGGTATGTGGCTGCCAGGATCATGCATGTATATGTGACAATATAATGTGACTCATGCCATGGGGAGACCATGTCGTCTTGCTCTTGTTTACCAGGTTCGAATCCTGGCCCCGGCAGTTGGTCCACAGTCCACCCAGCTGTTCGTCCTCCCCTAGGGGATGGTTGATAAATTGGGTACCTGGCTTAGGCTGGATATATATATATATATATATATATATATATATATATATATATATATATATATATATATATATTATCCCTGGGGATAGGGGATTAAGAATACTTCCCACGTATTCCCTGCGTGTCGTAGAAGGCGACTAAAAGGAGAGGGAGCGGGGGGCTGGAAATCCTCCACTCTCATCATTTCTTTTTTTTTTAATTTTCTAAAAGAAGGAACAGAGAAGGGGGCTAAGTGAGGATTTTCCCTCTAAGGCCCAGTCCTCTGTTGTTAACGCTACCCCGCTAACGCGGGAAATGGCGAATAGTTTGAAAGAAAGAAAAAAAATATATTCAGATGAGTCCACGGGGAAGAAAATGAAACACGATAACCTCACAAGTGCACTTGGCAACTCGTCGTGTTTCATTTTCACTTCGCCGTGAAGAGACACACGCACAATTCGCCACTGGAAGTAAAAAGAGCAATTAAAAACGGTGAACACTTTTCGCTTATCACATCCTCAGACAGAGTGTGGGAGTGTGGGTGTGTGGGGGATAGAGAGGTACAGGTGTTGAGTAAGGTCCTTAAGAGCACAGAGGGAGCAGTGAGGAGGCGGGAGGGTGGGTTGGTTTCATAATCCCTCCCTGTGGAGTACAGGTGGGCACTAATTATGTGTCACCTGACCTCTGACCTTTTCTCTCCTTAGCAAAGGTTAAGTGGACAGGGTTATTCTGGGTGTGGGGGGGGGGGGGATATTTTACAATAATCATTTCAGTGAACAGTTCGTCGCATTTCAAAATGGCCAAAGGCCATATTTACATCATGATCAAACGTGCCAGAGATCAGACATAGATTCAGTTACGTTTCTTTCACTGGCACAATTTGATTTAGCTATGGTCTTAGCTCCTTCCCAGTCGATATGGTGATCAAAGGTTTATGTTCAAATAAGCAGTTGTTATTAAGCAGTTACTATGTTGGACTTATCCTAACACTATGCTAATGCTGTGAGATCCTAGTCTCCAAATCTTTCCCCCAATTGTCCAATGTAAAATTGATTACACTCTTTACATGGGACTTTATAAACAACACCTGCATTATTTCATGGGGCCATTCTTTACTTTGAGGCTTTCTTGTTGTCATATTTGATTACTACTTGTACACTGAGTTATTTGAGAATGTGAACACAGTCGAGAAAATTCCCATGGAAGGGAAGAACAAGAGTTCTATGGCAAATCTTACATTCTGTCTTATTATTTTGGCCACTATAGAACCATTTCCTTCCTGTGCTCTGACACTGGTTAAGTCCATTTCTTGAGTATCTTAACTTCTGTCCAATGTACTGACTCATTTTCAATTTTGGCCACTATAGAAACGTTTCCTTCCTGTATTCTGACACTGGTTAAGTCTATTTCTTGAGTATCTTAACTTCTGTCCAATGTACTGACTCATTTTCAATTTTGGCCACTATAGAAACGTTTCCTTCCTGTATTCTGACACTGGTTTAGTACATTTCTTGGGTATCTTAACTTCTGTCCAATGTACTGACTCATTTTCAATTTTGGCCACTATAAAAACGTTTCCTTCCTGTATTCTGACACTGGTTAAGTCTATTTCTTGGGTATCTTAACTTCTGTCCAATGTACTGACTCATTTTCAATTCATCATCTAAAAAACCCAGGATCTGAAATCCTTTATGTCCTCAAGTACATAGATATTCAAAACCGATCTTGTTACATTAATGATTTGAATAACAGTGGACATAAGACAGTACATTTACAGGTTTTCTGTAAACCTTAGTTTTTTACGTTACCTTTATCCCTGATGATGACCTATACATCAAAAAAGGGTAACATATTACTCATTTCGACTTCATGAATACCTTTTTATAGAGGTGAGCTAACGAGTTTAACTTAGGTAGAAAAGTTCTACATTAGACCAAGAGCAAAAAATACGTCGTTCACATATCGGGAGCCAAATTACATTTTCGTTCCTTTATAGTGTTTAGCAAAATGGCTTTCAAAATATGGGGGTATTACCCATGGCCATACCGAATTCTTGTGTATAATGTTCGCCCACAAACACAAAAGATGAATTAGGGGGATTAAGAATACTTCCCACGTATTCCCTGCGTGTCGTAGAAGGCGACTAAAAGGGGAGGGAGCGGGGGGGCTGGAAATCCTCCCCTCTCGTTTTTTTTTTTAATTTTCCAAAAGAAGGAACAGAGGGGGCCAGGTGAGGATATTCCAAAAAAGGCCCAGTCCTCTGTTCTTAACGCTACCTCGCTAACGCGGGAAATGGCGAATAGTTTGAAAAAAAAAAATTAATTCAATCATGTGTTTACATGTTGTATCCCAAGATGTTTGGGAGGAGGAAGGGTTAACACATCATCTAGCGATTTCACATCAAAACTCACACTCAAATCTAATACGATAATTGACATTGAAGGGATTAGAACTCTCTAACCAAACCCTCGTTCTTGTTTTGTTTTTGACAATTGAATCTGAGACGGTGTCCACAAAAGGGGACAGTTATGTCACAAGCCACTTGGTATTCTTAGATGTAAGATATAGATCTTAGAACTGGCCTTATAGATCTTAGAACCGGCCTTATAGATCTTAGAACTGGCCTTATATATCTTACAACTGGCCTTATAGATCTTAGAACTGGCCTTATAGATCTTAGAACTGGCCTTATAGATCTTAGAACTGGCCTTATAGATCTTAGAACTGGCCTTATAGATCTTAGAACTGGCCTTATAGATCTTAGAACTGGCCTTATAGATCTTACAACTGGCCTTATAGATCTTAGAACTGGCCTTATAGATCTTAGAACTGGCCTTAAGGGATGGTTTGGTTTGTGTGGGGGGAGTTCTAGGATTAAGTCGTACATGTGTGGTGTTTGATGGCTTCTGTGTGGCATTAGATCAAGTCTTCCATGATTTTCAACTATTTTTTCTTTTTTCTGATCTCATTATGGCATCTTCGACCAAACAGAACCTGTTACTATCGGAGGATGACAACAGCGGGACCTGTCAACGGTAAAATATTTACAACAGCAGGACCTGTCAACGGTGAAATATTTACATCAGGACCTGTCAACGGTAAAATACTTACAACAGCAGGACTTGTCAACGGTAAAGTATTTACAACAGCAGGACCTGTCAACGGTAAAATATTTACAACAGCAGGACTGTCAACGGTAAAATATTTACAACAGCAGGACTTGTCAACGGTAAAGTATTTACAACAGCAGGACTTGTCAACGGTAAAATACTTACAACAGCAGGACCTGTCAACGGTAAAATATTTACAACAGCAGGACTGTCAACGGTAAAGTATTTACAACAGCAGGACCTGTCAACGGTAAAATATTTACAACAGCAGGACTGTCAACGGTAAAATATTTACATCAGGATTTGTCAACGGTGAAATATTTACAACAGCAAGACCTGTCAACGGTAAAATATTTACAACAGCAAGACCTGTCAACGGTAAAATATTTACAACATCGGGACGTGTCGATGGTAAAATATTTACAACAGTAGGACTTGTCAACGGTAAAATATTTACAACATCGGGACGTGTCAACGGTAAAATATTTACAACAGCAGGACTTGTCAATGGTACAATATTTACATCAGGATTTGTCAACAGTAAAATATTTACATCGGGACCTGTCAAAGGTAAAATATTTACAACAGCAGGACCTGTCAATGGTAAAACATTTACAACAGCGGGACTTCTCAACGGTAAGACATTTACAACAGCGGGACCTGTCAACGGTGAAACATTTACAACCGCGGGACCTGTCAACAGTAAAACATTTACAACAGGGAGACCTGTCAACGGTGAAACATTTACAACCGCGGGACCTGTCAACAGTAAAACATTTACAACAGGGAGACCCATCAAAAGTAAAACACTTACAACAGCAGGACTTGTCAACAGTAAGAGATTTACGGCATGACCACCTGTTACCAGTGATAGCTTTACGACAACAGGATCCCTGAACGGTAAGGGATTTACAGCAGTTAAACCCGTCAACATCAAGGAATTTACAACATCAGGATCCGTCAACAGTAAAGCATTTACATTAGCATCCGTCAACAGAGACCGATTTACTTAAGGATCCGTCAAACGTCGGAAATTTACAGCGGCAGCGTCCGCTAAGTGTAAGAAATTTACATCAAGATTCGTCAACGAGTAGAGATTTACAACATCTGTGGTACAGGATTTACAACAGCAAGAGCCATCAATAGTAAGGACTTTACAATGAATTTACAACAGAAGAATCCAACAACATCAACAGGAGAATCCGTCAGTAGTAAGTGATTTACAACAGGAGAATCCGTCAGTAGTAAGTGATTTACAACAGGAGAATCCGTCAGTAGTAAGTGATTTACAACAGGAGGATCCGTCAGTAGTAAGTGATTTACAACAACAGGATCCGTCAGTAGTAAGTGATTTACAACAACAGGATCCGTCAGTAGTAAGTGATTTACAACAGGAGGATCCGTCAATAGTAGTGATTTACAACAACACGATCCGTCAGTAGTAAGTGATTTACAACAGGAGGATCCGTCAATAGTAGTGATTTACAACAACACGATCCGTCAGTAGTAAGTGATTTACAACAGGAGGATCCGTCAATAGTAAGTGATTTACAACAACAGGATCCATCAGTAGTAAGTGATTTACAACAACACGATCCGTCAATAGTAAGTGATTTACAACAACACGATCCGTCAGTAGTAAGTGATTTACAACAACACGATCCGTCAATAGTAAGTGATTTACAACAGGAGAATCCGTTAGTAGTAAGGGCCAACAGGAACAGGCCACACAGACATACTTACACACCAAGAGTAACACATTATATGATCAAGGGTGGGTGGGCCGTTTTGATAACTGTTTCTTTCCTTACACCTCCAAGCTTTGGAACTCTCTATTATCACATGTTTCCACCCAGTAATTATGACCTGACACATTTACCCAACAAGAGGAACACATTATATGATCAAGGGTAGGTGGGCCATTTTGATAACTGTTTCTTTCCTTACACCTCCAAGCTTTGGAACTTTTTACTCTCACATGTTTCCACCTAGTAACTATGACCTGACACACTTACCCAACAAGAGGAACACATTATATGATCAAGGGTGGGTGGGCCATTTTGATAACTGTTTCTTTCCTTACACCTCCAAGCTTTGGAACTCTCTATTATCACATGTTTCCACCCAGTAATTATGACCTGGCACATTTCAAAACACAGATCTTTCACTTCCCTTCAATATTCGTACATACATTCCCTTGTCTCTTCTTTTTTTTTTACCTTTTTATTAATCTGTCCATATCTTAATTTACGCCAGGCATTAATGTGGTCTTGTATCCTTGACGGAAACCTCCAACACATAGAAGGAAACACCCCTTCCCTTCCACCACTCTTCTTCTCACACCCATCCCCTTCCCCATTACCTTGACCCCCATCTCAGAATACCCCTTCCCTCCCACCACTCTTCCTCTCACACCCATCCCTTCCCATCACTTTGACCCCCATCTCAGAAGGAAAACAACCCTTCCCTGCCACTACTCTTCTCACACCCATCCCCTTCCCCATCACTTTGACCCCCATCTCAGAAGGAAACACCCCTTTCCCTCCCACCACTCTTCTTCGCACACCCATCCCTTCCCATCACTTTGACCCCCATCTCAGAAGGAAACACCCCTTCCCTCCCACCACTCTTCTTCTCACACCCATCCCTTCCCATCACTTTGACTCCCATCTCAGAGAGAAAACACCCCTTCCCTCCCACCACTCTTCTTCTCACACCCATCCCCTTCCCCATCACCTTTGACCCCCATCTCTCTCTCTCTGCTGTACGTCAGTCTCGCCCATAAGAAATACCTCCACAGCTTCCCCCCCATTTATCTCTCCCCTTTCTATCTCCCTCCGCCCCGCCTTTCACAGCTTCCCCCCCTTTATCTCTCCCCATTTCTATCTCCCTAATGGGTTCCTTGTTAATGGAACCCATTAGGGTATGGGAGTTATGGGCCATTAGTTAAAGGAATGACCAATTTGAGGTGTCCTAAAGTATGATAGACTGTATTCCTAACTAGACATGAGAAATACCCATCATTAAACCCAAATATGCCAGTATAAAACCAAGAGAGTCTCAAATAAACCCAACAGTGCAGTGTTAAACCACTACCCTGATTGTAAAGGAACGGTTCACCAATAAACCACAAGTTTAGTGTTAAACCAGTTAGCCTAATCCTAAACTGATAAGTCTATCGATAAACCACTAGTGCAGTATCAAAGCTCTGGTTTAATCTTAAACTAACATTCCTTATCAAACCACCAGTTTAAATACCAAGCCAATGGCCTAACACTATATCAACAGACCATCAATAAACCACTAGTGCAAAATTAAACCGATACCCTGACCTTAAATCAACAGGCCATCAATAACCATTGGTGAAGTATTAAACCAACAACCAGACCTTAAAAGGCCATCAATAAACCACTGGTGCAGTATCAAACCAACAACCAGACCTTAAAAGGCCGTCAATAAACCACTATTGCAGTATTAAACCAACAAACAGACCTTAAAAGGCCATCAATAAACCACTGGTGCAGTATTAAACCAACAACCAGACCTTAAAAAAACCATCAACAAACCACTAGTGCAGTATTAAACCAGCAACCAGACCTTAAAAGGCCATCAATAAACCACTGGTGCAGTATTAAACCAACAACCAGACCTTAAAAAACCATCAATAAACCACTAGTTCAGTATTAAACCAACAACCAGTCCTTAAAAGGCCATCAATAAACCACTGGTGCAGTATTAAACCAGCAACCAGACATTAAAAGGCCATCAATGAACCACTGGTGCAGTATTAAACCAACAACCAGACCTTAAAAGGCATCAATAAACCACTGGTTCAGTATTAAACCAACAACCAGACCTTAAAAGGCCATCAATAAACCACTAGTTCAGTATTAAACCAACAACCAGTCCTTAAAAACCATCAATAAACCACTAGTTCAGTATCAAACCAACAACCAGACCTTAAAAGGCCATCAATAAACCACTAGCTCAGTATCAAACCAACAACCAGACATTAAAAGGCCATCAATAAACCACTGGTGTAGTATTAAACCAACAACCAGACCTTAAAAAACCATCAATAAACCACTAGTTCAGTACTGAACCAACAACCAGACCTTAAAAGGCCATCAATAAACCACTGGTGCAGTATTAATCCAACAACCAGACATTAAAAGGCCATCAATAAACCACTGGTGCAGTATTAAATCAACAACCAGACCTTAAAAGGCATCAATAAACCACTGGTGCAGTATTAAACCAACAACCAGACCTTAAAAGGCATCAATAAACCACTAGTTCAGTATTGAACCAACAACCAGACCTTAAAAGGCCATCAATAAACCACTGGTGCAGTATTAAACCAGCAACCAGACATCAAAAGGCCATCAATAAACCACTGGTGCAGTATTAAACCAACAACCAGACCTTAAAAGGCATCAATAAACCACTGGTGCAGTATTAAACCAACAACCAGACCTTAAAAGGCCATCAATAAACCACTAGTTCAGTATCAAACCAACAACCAGACCTTAAAAAACCATCAATAAACCACTAGTTCAGTATCAAACCAACAACCAGACCTTAAAAGGCCATCAATAAACCACTAGCTCAGTATCAATCCAACAACCAGACATTAAAAGGCCATCAATACACCACTGGTGCAGTATTAAACCAACAACCAGACCTTAAAAAACCATCAATAAACCACTAGTTCAGTATTGAACCAACAACCAGACCTTAAAAGGCCATCAATAAACCACCGGTGCAGCCTCAAACCACTGATGCAGTATTAAACCAACAACCAGACATTAAAAGGCCATCAATAAACCACTGGTGCAGTATTTAACCAACAACCAGACCTTAAAAAAACCATCAATAAACCTCTAGTTCAGTACTGAACCAACAACCAGACCTTAAATGGCCATCAATAAACCACTAGTTCAGCATTAAACCGGAGCCCCAGAAAACAGTATTGAACAATACACATATGGTTGAACAATTAAACAAACAGTTCATATCAAACTACACGTTTTCATATACACTTCAAACGTTTTAGGTTAATATTTCATGTCTACCTTTTAAACGTTTTAGGTTAACGTTTCACGTTTATACTTCAAACGTTTTAGGTTAACGTTTCATGTTCACCTTTTTGACGTTTTAGGTTAACGTTTCATGTTCAACTTTTAAACGTTTTAGGTTAATGTTTCATGTTCACCTTTTAAACGTTTTAGGTTAATGTTTCATGTTCACCTTTTAAACGTTGTATGTTAACGTTTCATGTTTACCTTTCAAATGTTTTATGCTAACGTTTCACGTTTACCTTTTAAACGTTTTATGTTAACGTTTCACGTTTACACTTCAAACGTTTTCGGTTAACAATTCATGCTTACCTTTTAAACGTTTTATGTTAACGTTTCACGTTTACCTTTTAAACGTTTTACGTTAACGTTTACATTTCACGTTCACGCTTCAAACGCTCTCCGTCTATCCTTCAAACGTTTCATGGATACTCTTTAAACGTTTAATTTTAACCCTTCAAACTTTTCCGTTTACCCTTCAAACGTTTTCCTCGTACCCTTGAAAGGCTTCATGGTTACCCTTCAAACGTTTAATACTTACCATTCAAAGGTTTTCTGCTAAACCTTCAAAATTTCACGTTTACCCTTCAAACGTATATCCTACAAACAATTTCTCACTTAACCTTCAAACGTTTCACGTTTACCCACCAAATGTTTTCCCTCTACCCTTCAAACATTTTCCGTTAGCCCTTCAAACATAATCATACTTGCTGCCTTTATCCATTCCCGTCGCCACCCCACCACACATGAAATAGCATCCCCCCCATCCCCCATCCCCGCGAGGTAACATTAGGAAAAGACAACAAAGGCCCCATTCGTTCACACTCAGTCTCTAGCTGTCATGTAATAATGCACCGAAACCACAGCTCCTCTTCCACATCCAGGCCCCACAAAACTTTCCATGGTTTACCCCAGACGCTTCACATGCCCTGGTTCAATCCATTGACAGCACGTCGACCCCGGTATACCACATCATTCCAATTCACTCTATTCCTTGCACGCCTTTCACCCTCCTGCATGTTCAGGCCCCGATCACACAAAATCTTTTTCACTCCATCTTTCCACCTCCAATTTGGTCTCCCACTTCTCCTCGTTCCCTCCACCTCCGACACATATATCCTCTTGGTCAATCTTTCCTCACTCATTCTCTCCATGTGACCAAACCATTTCAAAACACCCTCTTCTGCTCTCTCAACCACGCTCTTTTTATTTCCACACATCTCTCTTACCCTTACGTTACTTACTCGATCAAACCACCTCACACCACACATTGTCCTCAAACATCCTATTTCCAGCACATCCATCCTCCTCCGCACAACTCTATATATAGCCCATATATATATATATATATATATATATATATATATATATATATATATATATATTATCCCTGGGGACAGGGGAGAAAGAATACTTCCCACGTATTCCCTGCGTGTCGTAGAAGGCGACTAAAAGGGGAGGGAGCCGGTGTGGGGCTGGAAATCCTCCCCTCTCGTCTTTTTTTTTTAATTTTCCAAAAGAAGGAACAGAGAAGGGGGCCACGTGAGGATATTCCCTGTAAGGCCCAGTCCTCTGTTCTTAACGCTACCTCGCTAAAGCGGGAAATGGCGAACAGTATAATACAATACAATACAATACAATACAATATATATATATATATATATATATATATATATATATATATATATATATATATATATATATATATATATATATCATTCGTGTTAACATTACCTTATGAAATGGGGTTGGATCACACAGCTGGCTCTCGCACACGGGATAACTGTAAAAAAAAGAAATTCGTACAGGATTATGTTATACATCGAAAGTAATTACATGATTAATATAATCATTGACGAACAATGTAAATCAGTCATACCTACGGTATGCAAATGAGCCACACACACACACACACACACACACACACACGAAGCTGGACAATAGAACGCATCTCTTACGAACCAGGTGGCCTCACCCCCCTCGTCAAGCGTCCCCCACAGATAATATTAATCACTTTATATGTCTTTTTTTTTTACCTTTGATAAGAGAGATAAAGAACTGAACCCCACACAGATTGCTAACGAGGTAATGAGGAAATTAATGGTACACGATATATGACCGGGATGTGATCTTGCATGGGGGGGGAGTGTTCATGTTGTTCTCGTGTTGTTCTGTCAAACAAATAAAACACCATTTGTTATTCACACACACGGGGGGGGGGGGAACTACTTGCTCGGGGGGGGGGGGGACTACTTGCTCGGGGGGAGGAGCTACTTGCTCGGGGGGGACTACTTGCTCGGGGGGAAGGGAACTACTTGCTCGGGGGGGAGGAGCTACTTGCTCGGGGGGGAGGAACTACTTGCTCGGGGGGGAAGGGAACTACTTGCTCGGGGGGAGGGACTACTTGCTCGGGGGGGGAACTACTTGCTCGGGGGGGGAACTACTTGCTCGGGGGGGAGGAACTACTTGCTCGGGGGGGGGGGGGGAACTACTTGCTCGGGGGGGGGAACTACTTGCTCGGGGGGGAGGAACTACTTGCTCGGGGGGGGGGGAACTACTTGCTCGGGGGGAGGAACTACTTACTCGGGGGGGGGAACTACTTGCTCGGGGGGGACTACTTGCTCTGGGGGAACTACTTGCTCGGGGGGGAGGAACTACTTGCTCGGGGGGGGGAACTACTTGCTCGGGGGGGACTACTTGCTCGGGGGGAACTACTTGCTCGGGGGGGAGGAACTACTTGCTCGGGGGGGGGGGGAACTACTTGCTCGGGGGGAGGAACTACTTGCTCGGGGGGAACTACTTGCTCGGGGGGGAGGAACTACTTGCTCGGGGGGGAGGGAACTACTTGCTCGGGGGGGACTACTTGCTCGGGGGGAACTACTTGCTCGGGGGGGAGGAACTACTTGCTCGGGGGGGGGGAACTACTTGCTCGGGGGGACTACTTGCTCGGGGGGGGGACTAACTTGCTCGGGGGGGACTACTTGCTCGGGGGGAGGAACTACTTGCTCGGGGGGGGAACTACTTGCTCGGGGGGGAGGAACTACTTGCTCGGGGGGGAACTACTTGCTCGGGGGGAGGGGAACTACTTGCTCGGGGGGGACTACTTGCTCGGGGGGGACTACTTGCTCGGGGGAGGGACTACTTGCTCGGGGGGGGGGGAACTACTTGCCTCGGGGGGGGAACTACTTGCTCGGGGGGACTACTTGCTCGGGGGGGAACTACTTGCTCGGGGGGGAGGAACTACTTGCTCGGGGGGGGACTACTTGCTCGGGGGGGAACTACTTGCTCGGGGGGGGGAACTACTTGCTCGGGGGAACTACTTGCTCGGGGGGGAGGAACTACTTGCTCGGGGGGGGGGGAACTACTTGCTCGGGGGGGACTACTTGCTCGGGGGGGGGGAACTACTTGCTCGGGGGGGAACTACTTGCTCGGGGGGGGAACTACTTGCTCGGGGGGGGGAACTACTTGCTCGGGGGGGACTACTTGCTCGGGGGGAACTACTTGCTCGGGGGGGAGGAACTACTTGCTCGGGGGGGGGAACTACTTGCTCGGGGGGGGGGAAACTACTTGCTCGGGGGGACTACTTGCTCGGGGGGAAACTACTTGCTCGGGGGGGGGAACTACTTGCTCGGGGGGGACTACTTGCTCGGGGTGGGGAACTACTTGCTCGGGGGGG
>NC_092264.1:10015887-10138387 GCF_036320965.1 Panulirus ornatus
CATTGTAAAATCAATTGCCACGCAAAAGAAAAGTTTGGCATATAAATGAGTTTTAATTAACTTTTTTTTTGCAGTGTTATTCATTATTCAAACTAACGTCACATACCGATGTAAAATTTGAAATTCCTTCCACTGGGAGACACCATCTTGTACGAAAGTCTTCCGCTTCAGTATTCTGATGCAGTAAATTACCATCACAACTTCTTTTAGTCTCCCGTATAAGTTTTTTTAACCGTTTTCTATGTCACCATTTTCTCTAACGCAGTCGACGCCCATTACGAATCACTGCCCTGATCTCGAGCGGGTCGTTGTCGTTAGCGAAGCTTGAAAGTTCGTGGTTTATAGTCGGCGCCACATTGGAGAGACGACCTTCGCCTCCACAAGATAATGAGCAGACATCCTCCAGCTGCCCCTCTCAGCACATCTACATCCAAAAGTCTCTCTTTTACACGCCTATCAATCAACACTTAATCCATTAACGCTCTCTGGCCATCTCTCCTACTTACATATGTATGCTTATGTATATCTCTCTTTTTAAACCAGGTATTCCCAATCACCAGTCTTTTTTCAGCACACAAATCTACAAGCTCTTCACCATTTCCATTTACAACACTGAACACCAATGAACAACTATAAACAACCAAAGAACAACTATGAACAACCAATGAACAACCAGTGAACAACCAATGAACAACAATGAACACCATTTACAACAATGTACACCAATTATATCCTCAACTGCCACATTACTCACCCTCGCATATAAATCACCCATCACTATAACCCGGTCTTGTGCATCAAAACTCCTTAAACACTCACTCAGCTGCTCCCAAAAACACTTGGCTCTCATGATCTTTCTTCTCATGCCCAGGTGGATAAGCACCAATAATCACCCATCTCTTGCCATCTACATTCAGTTTTACCCACATCAACCTAGAATTTACTTTCTTACACTGTATCACACACTCCCACAACTCCTGCTTCAGGAGTAGTGTTACTCCTTCCCTTGCTTTTGTCCTCTCACTAACCCCTGATTTTACTCCCAAGACATTCCCAACCGCTCTTCCCCTTTACCCTTGAGCTTCGTTTCACTCAGAGCCAAAACATCCAGGTTCCTTTCCTCAAACATACTACCTATCTCTCCTTTTTTCTCATCTTGGTTACATCCACACACATTCAGACACCCCAATCTGAGCCTTCGAGGAGGATGAGCACTCCCCGCGTGACCCCTTCTTCTGTTTCCCCTTTTAGAAATTATGATACAAGGAAGGGAGGGTTTCCAGCCCTCCAGCTCCCGCCCCCTTTTAGTCGCCTTCTACGACACGCGGGGAATATAAAGGTTCGAATCTCTCTCCTCCCTACCTCAGGGATAGACACATATTCTAGTAGATGGTCCTCAGCTTCCTCATAAATATTAGCGCTTTGAATCCAGCTGGGAGGGGGGGTTAATATGGGTGTGTGTGTGTGTGTGTGTGTCACAGTTGCCCGTGTTCTCTCAGCTAAGAAAAAATAAAAAAAAACATTTTTACAACAGGGGGAGGCGGGGGGGCGGGGGGCGGCCTGTGTTCAGTGGTTGTTTACACAGTGGTGGGGGGGGGGATGGACAGTTTGTACAACGGGTCACTGCAACGGGTCACTGTTCACTGCTTCATACTGTCACAGTCACCTGTCCAGCACAGGGAGAGAGAGAGAGAGAGAGAGAGAGAGAGAGAGAGAGAGAGAGAGAGAGAGAGAAGAGAGAGAGAATGTTTCAAAAAGGCTTGTTAGAATTATGGCCTCAGAATTTCATTCAGCATTTTTTTGGTCTCGTATTTTGGGCAATGATATTTAATTTCAAGCTTAACTGGATTTTATGATATTTGAACATGTCAAATCGTTTGATTTTGAATGCAGTTACTCCCGTCCAATTTGAATATACAGTAAGGCAGTATGAGGAATGCTACACATTAATATACTTTTAGTGTTTTATTACATGAATTATACGGTAAATATTCATAATTCATTTATCTCCACCCCAAAATAGAGGCAAGATATCTATAGAGCAATGCCAAAGAAAATTTCTATTAAAACGTTTTCTTCCAAACTGCTGTAGTAGCCATGGCGATCTTACGTCTCCCGTTTTCTATCCCTCCCAATCGTTTCTATTTGGGACAGACGATCCTGGTCTTAAACCTAATCAACCGATACCAATCTAATGACCCAATCTCCTAGGTACAGCTTCCTGTGGTGCAGCCAACACGTGTGGTGTAGCCTTAACCACACTGCGAATTCCTTGTAGTTTTTTTCCCTTACTGGTTCTAAGCGAAGTGTTTCAAGTTATAAAAAAGTGTTTCCGTTCGAGACAAAATATAAGAATGATGTGATACTTCAAAGTCCATGTGTATATTTCACCTTCCAACACCCCATTATATGTATATGTTTGTTGGGAAGGATCACAATTTTGCGCGTGATCAAGTATATTCCTATGAGTCCACGGGAAAAATGAAACACGATAAGTTCCCAAGTGCACTTTCGTGTAATAATCACATCATCTGGGGAGACACAAGAGAGAAATATAACAGCCAGTTGCTATACAACGAAGAGACGTAGCTAGGACGATGCTACGTCCCTCCGTTGTATATCAACTGCCTTCTATATTCATTTCCTGTATCTCCCCTGATGATGTGATTATTACACGAAAGCGCACTTGGGAACTTATATAAAACGAAGAGACGTAGCTAGGATGCCATTTAGTAAACAAGTGACAACCCTTATATCTGAATATATATATATATAGGGGAGAAAGAATACTTCCCACGTATTCCCTGCGTGTCGTAGAAGGCGACTAAAAGGGAAGGGAGCTGGGGGCTGGAAATCCTCCCCTCTCTTTTTTTTTTTTTTTTTTTTTTTTTAATTTTCCAAAAGAAGGAACAGAGAAGAGGTCCAGGTGAGGATATTCCCTCAAAGGCCCAGTCCTCTCTTCTTAACGCTACCTCGCTATCGCGGGAAATAGCGAATAGTATGAAAAAAAAAAAAAAAAAAATATATATATATATATATATATATATATATATATATATATATATATATATATATATATATATATATATATACATACATATATATATATATATATATATATATATATATATATATATATATATATATATATATATATATATACATATATATACTCAACTACTGTGACTAGGATGAACAGCAAGTCCAGAGGTCTGACCGTGCCCAATATGGGGGGATAAAATATATTACAGTAGAAACTCAATGTCACTTCGTGTATCACAGTTACAGCCAAGATGGCCCCAGCTACGGGAGTGGAAGCTGAGGCCTAAGTGGAGGACATGAATGAGGTGGACGACATGGATGAGGTGGACGACATGGATGAGGTGGACGACATGGATGAGGTGGACGACACAGAAGCTAACCAACGAAGGTGGAAAAAAAAAGATGTTTTACCTTCGTATTCTGGGAAAAACATGACCCATAAAAATTGTGTTTCTGGAAATGAAGAGCCTACGATACCCGGACACAAACAGGTTACACATTACGATACCAGGACACAAACAGGTTACACATTACGATACCCAGACACAAACAGGTTACACATTACGATACCCGGGCACAAACAGGTTACACATTACGATACCCGAGACGTACAGCCACAAGACGTACAGCCACAAGACGTACAACCACAAGACGTACAGCCACAAGACGTACAGCCACAAGACGTACAGCCACAAGACGTACAGCCAAAAGACATACAGCCACAAGACGTACAGCCACAAGACATACAGCCACAAGACGTACAGCCTCAAGACGTACAGCCACAAGACGTACAGCCACAAGACATACAGCCACAAGACGTACAGCCACAAGACGTACAGCCACAAGACGTACAGCCACAAGACGTACAGCCACAAGACATACAGCCACAAGACGTACAGCCACAAGACGTACACCCACAAGACGTACACCCACAAGACGTACAGCCACAAGTCGTACAGCCACAAGACGTACAGCCACAAGACGTACAGCCACAAGACGTACAGCCACAAGACGTACAGCCACAAGACGTACAGCCAAAAGACATACAGCCACAAGACGTACAGCCACAAGACATACAGCCACAAGACGTACAGCCACAAGACGTACAGCCACAAGACGTACAGCCACAAGACGTACAGCCACAAGAAATACAGCCACAAGACATACAGCCACAAGACGTACAGCCACAAGACGTACAGCCACAAGAGGTACAGCCACAAGACGTACAGCCACAAGACGTACAGCCACAAGACGTACAGCCACAAGACGTACAGCCACAAGACGTACAGCCACAAGACGTACAGCCACAAGACGTACAGTCACAAGACATACAGCCACAAGACGTACAGCCACAAGACATACAGCCACAAGACGTACAGCCACAAGACGTACAGCCACAAGACGTACAGCCACAAGACGTACAGCCACAAGACGTACAGCCACAAGACGTACAGCACAAGACATACTGCCACAAGTCGTACAGCCACAAGACGTACAGCCACAAGACGTACAGCCACAAGACGTACAGCCACAAGACGTACAGCCACAAGACATACAGCCACAGGATGTACAGCCACAAGATATACAGCCACAAGACGTACAGCCACAAGACATACAGCCACAGGATGTACAGCCACAAGATATACAGCCACAAGACGTACAGCCACAGGATGTACGCCACAAGATATACAGCCACAAGACGTACAGCCACAAGACATACAGCCACAGGATGTACGCCACAAGATATACAGCCACAAGACGTACAGCCACAAGACATACAGCCACAGGATGTACGCCACAAGATATACAGCCACAAGACGTACAGCCACAAGACATACAGCCACAGGATGTACGCCACAAGATATACAGCCACAAGACGTACAGCCACAAGACATACAGCCACAGGATGTACAGCCACAAGATATACAGCCACAAGACGTACGGCCACAAGCCATACAGCCACAGGATGTACGCCACAAGATATACAGCCACAAGACGTACAGCCACAAGAAATACAGCCACAGGATGTACAGCCACAAGACGTACAGCCACAAGACGTACAGCCACAAGACGTACAGCCACAGTATGTACAGCCACAAGACGTACAGCCACAAGACGTACAGCCACAAGACGTACACCCACAGGACGTACAGCCACAAGACATACAGCCACAGGATGTACAGCCACAAGACGTACAGCCACAAGACGTACAGCCACAAGACGTACAGCCACAGTATGTACAGCCACAAGACGTACAGCCACAAGACGTACAGCCACAAGACGTACACCCACAGGACGTACAGCCACACGACGTACACCCACAGCACGTACACCCACAGCACGTACACCCACAGGACGTACAGCCACAGGACGTACAGCACATATAACAACATATAACAACAGGACTTATAGTTAAAACTCATACAATTAGCTTGACGCCCAGAGAGAGAGAGAGAGAGAGAGAGAGAGAGAGAGAGAGAGAGAGAGAGAGAGAGAGAGAGAGAGAGAGAAAGAGAGAGAAAGAGAGAGAGAGCTATGTTGCGGAGTTTAAAAAACAAAATTTTTTGTCTGTATTTGTACAGGTAATACAGAAACAGGACAGCTGTGGGGGGGAGGCAGAGCCAGGGGGTGTAATGCTATGGAACATGTCAGCCAGTGACGTACGTGTTGCACAGCTTTAGACAATGTACAAAATCATTGAAAATGGCCTGTTTTATACACGTTATGCTTCTAATGCTAGGGATAAAGATAACATATCACCATTTTCTACAGATATTCCTATGAATCCATGGGGAAAATGAAACACGAAAAGTTCCCAAGTGCACTTTCGTGTAATGATCACATCACAATCTCTTGTGTCTCCCCTGATGATGTGATTATAACACGAAAGTGCACTTGGGAACTTTTCGCGTTTCATTTTCCCCCGTGGACTCATAGGAATATATATATATATATATATATATATATATATATATATATATATATATATATATATATATATATATATATATATATATATATATATATATGAGCCATTTAAACCTATATAGACGTATATAGCTAGACGTTGAGGCATTTAAATCTTGGAGGGGCCGTCCGACATTTAAACTCAGTACGTCACAGACGTTTAAATTTTGGCGCGACGTTCAGCCATTTAAAACCTCGGGACGTCGCCGCTGACCAATTAAATCCCAGTGGGACCAAACGAGTGGTCCCAAATCCCAGTGGGACCAAACGAGTGGTCCCAAATTTCACGTAACTAGGCCTGTGCTTGGACTGAGTCTTTCACGGGTATTGTATGCGAAATGACACTTCGCGTCCTCTCTCTCTCTCTCTCTCTCTCTCTCTCTCTCTCTCTCTCTCTCTCTCTCTCTCTCTCTCTATCTATCTATCTATCTATCTATCTCTCATCTTCGTAGACTCCACCTCTACCAGCTGTGGGTTTCGTATAAAGAAAGATTAGCGTCATTTAGCGATAATTATCCCCTATTTATGATAATGCAGTTATCATGGTAATGCTCGTTTTATCCATGAGGGACATTGAATATTAATTTTCTACAATGTGGGGACCCTAATGGAGCTTGCCCTTACAAGTGATATGAATTAATAAGACTCGACTGTCTAATATAAACCTCACAAGACTTGACTAATATAAATCAAGAGTATCATAAACCTCTAAGTCACTGATGATCAAACTATCTACATAGAAGTAACACAAAAAATGTACATATTTAAACCTAGAATTTATATCCCTTACATGCAAACCACTGATTTTAATCTCATCCTCTTCCACGCAGGATGAACTCAATTTACCGTAGTTCCCCCCAAACACATTAAACATTTTCTATTCTTAACATAGAAAATGAGATCTAATATTTTTTTTTTTTTAGAATTACCAAATTTTCGTTATAAGACAAGGTAATTATCATGATTATCGTTTGTAACAGAACAAAGCCAACTGGTGATATATGTAATCCATATATATATATGCGAGGTAGCGCAAGAAAACAGACGAAAGAAATGACCCAACCCACCCCCATACACATGTATATACATACGTCCACACACGCAAATATACATACCTACACAGCTTTCCATAGCTTACCCCAGACTCTTCACATGCCCTGATTCAATCCACTGTCAGCACGTCAACCCCGGTATACCACATCGATCCAATTCACTCTATTCCTTGCCCTCCTTTCACCCTCCTGCATGTTCAGGCCCCGATCACACAAAATCTTTTTCACTCCATCTTTCCACCTCCAATTTGCTCTCCCACTTCTCCTCGTTCCCTCCACCTCCGACACATATATCCTCTTGGTCAATCTTTCCTCACTCATTCTCTCCATGTGCCCAAACCATTTCAAAACACCCTCTTCTGCTCTCTCAACCACGCTCTTTTTATTTCCACACATCTCTCTCACCCTTACGTTACTCACTCGATCAAACCACCTCACACCACACATTGTCCTCAAACATCTCATTTCCAGCACATCCATCCTCCTGCGCACAACTCTATCCATAGCCCACGCCTCGCAACCATACAACATTGCTGGAACCACTATTCCTTCAAACATACCCATTTTTGCTTTCCGAGATAATGTTCCCGACTTCCACACATTCTTCAAGGCTCCCAGAATTTTCGCCATCTCCCCCACCCTATGATCCACTTCCGCTTCCATGGTTCCATCCGCTGCCAGATCCACTCCCAGATATCTAAAACACTTTACTTCCTCCAGTTTTTCTCCATTCAAACTTACCTCCCAATTGACTTGACCCTCAACCCTACTGTACCTAATAACCTTGCCCTTATTCACATTTACTCTTAACTTTCTTCTCTCACACACTTTACCAAACTCGGTCACCAGCTTCTGCAGTTTCTCACATGAATCAGCCACCAGCGCTGTATCATCAGCGAACAACAACTGACTCACTTACCAAGCTCTCTCATCCACAACAGACTTCATACTTGCCCCTCTTTCCAAAACTCTTGCATTCACCTCCCTAACAACCCCATCCATAAACAAATTAAACAACCATGGAGACATCACACACCCCTGCCGCAAACCTACATTCACTGAGAACCAACCACTTTCCTCTCTTCCTACACGTACACATGCCTTACATCCTCGATAAAAACTTTTCACTGCTTCTAACAACTTGCCTCCCACACCATATATTCTTAATACCTTCCACAGAGCATCTCTATCAACTCTATCATATGCCTTCTCCAGATCCATAAATGCTACATACAAATCCATTTGCTTTTCTAAGTATTTCTCACATACATTCTTCAAAGCAAACACCTGATCCACACATCCTCTACCACTTCTGAAACCACACTGCTCTTCCCCAATCTGATGCTCTGTACATGCCTTCACCCTCTCAATCAATACCCTCCCATATAATTTACCAGGAATACTCAACAAACTTATACCTCTGTAATTTGAGCACTCACTCTTATCCCCTTTGCCCGATATATATATATATATATATATATATATATATATATATATATATATATATATATATATATATTGTGTAATGTTCAGGTAAATTCTTAAACCACAATTTCACATATGCAGCAGCAGAAGCAACAGGAGGCTCCATCACTGGTTTCTGTTTTGCCACAACAAATATCAATACACCTCTACTTTAATAAGTAGATGAAGAGTAGATGTAGAAAGGTGATAACTACATCTAATCAATCTTTTAGTCAATCTTTTCATCATATCTCCCCCAAGTAAAACTTATCGGCAAAATAACATATCCCAAAGTAAAGACAATAATATCCCAGGGAGAGAATATATCCCTAACCAACATTAATATCCCAGGGAGAAAATATATCCCTAACCAACATCAATACAATTAACTCATATCTAACCTAAATATTCTGTCCCTGTAATTATCCCAACTGATATAAGGACCCTGATAATGTTTACAATATTTATATCTTAATTAATATTCTTATAGCAGACTCCCGTTAACCTATCTACGTCCAAAGATCATCCAAAGATTATATAGTCTTTGATATACATATCGTGTCAACAATTTTCCCCTACGAATATCAAAATATCCTCAATACATCACGAATATTACTCATGCTTGCCTCTAGCCTGGGTACGCTTAAGCTTGGATTAATTTCGTTATCTATTTAAGTGGTCTTGTTATCACCTGGGTTATCTTTATCTCGTGGCATAAATGAGTTAATAACACCTTTAACCATAGCCATACCAATTTACGACGTCTACTAAATATATAATTGGGTTCACGAAATCTCCTAAGCTGAGTAACTTTCGGGTTCACGAAATCTCCAAGTTGAGTAACTTTGGGTCACGAACTCTCCAGCTACAGCCTGAGTAACTTTGGGTTCACGAAATCTCCAGCTACAGCCTAAGCTGAGTAACTTTGGGTTCACGAACTCTCCAGCTACAGCCTGAGTAACTTTGGGTTCACGAAATCTCCAGCTACAGCCTAAGCTGAGTAACTTTGGGTTCACGAACTCTCCAGCTACAGCCTAAGCTGAGAGACTTTGGGTCACGAACTCTCCAGCTACAGCCTAAGCTGAGTAACTTTGGGTTCACGAACTCTCCAGCTACAGCCTAAGCTGAGAAACTTTGGGTCACGAACTCTCCAGCTACAGCCTAAGCTGAGTAACTTTGGGTTCACGAACTCTCCAGCTACAGCCTAAGCTGAGTAACTTTGGGTCACGAAATCTCCAGCTACAGCCTAAGCTGAGTAACTTTGGGTCACGAAATCTCCAGCTACAGCCTAAGCTGAGTAACTTTGAGTTCACGAAATCTCAAGCTACAGCCTAAGCTGAGTAACTTTGAGATCCGTTTTTTGTTTTGTTTACTTGCAAACCAAAACATGACCATTTAAAGAACTCGAAACCAAGAATTCTGGTCATTCCACAAATATTCGAGCGCACTAACCTGATCTGCGGGTGGTTGAACGTTTTCGTGTCCATTTCCTAATATATTCGCACTTCACTTGTCCTTATAAAACACACAAATTAATTTTGAAACAGTTTGGGCCACCATACCGGGGTGCCCATCGTTCGCTGTGTCCTCGAAGAGAAGCAAGCGAACACGGTTCGAACCAGATTCGAAATTCTCTTCACTTGTTTCGGTATACTGTTCCAATACGGTTAATTAATTAGAATCTTATGTAAGGTGCGTTTAATATTTTGTTTTTTTATTTATTTAAATGTTTAGGAGCCGTTGAATGACCCGTAGAACTTTAAATATCAAAATTGCACGCATTCTAAGGGTTAGCTGTATACATTCCGATATGTAAATTGATACAATAAAAACCAGAATCTTTCCTATTTCCAGAATAAAGTTGGATCTAATTACCCAATATACGATGCAAGAATCGAAATTGATACAATAAAAACCGGATACTTTCCTATTTCCAGGAAAAAATTGGATCTAATTACCCAATGTACGATGCAAGAATCGAAATGTGATTCCTATATAAAGCCGTACGAAATTTTTTTTTTTCACTATCGACGTAAATGAGTGAGACAAAAAGAAGGGAACATGCCTTTGCAATCAGATATATATATATAAACCAATGCAAAATAGCTTAGATACAAAGATATAAACTAGACAGTGGTAACGTTTCAAATGTTCTTCAAGAATGTAATATAGTCTTGATCACACACCTGAACACCACAACATTGATTATTCTTCATATTAGATCATTCATATTCATTCTCAAATTCTCTCAGAAGAATAATATCTTGGAAATTTCTATGTATTACCTGCGGGAATGGTTCACTGACGACCCAACAGGTTCGGAGCTTCGGGAAGCCGAAGCAATGAGCCTAGAACTTCTGGGTCATTTGTAATGTCCATCTCTTTCTAAATAAACCACAGGTTTATCATTTTCATTGATTGATAATTAAATTTTTTTAAACTTAATGGGTACCGATTACCGCATATATGAACAGATGTGTGAAACATACATGACAAAACAATGTATATCAATCTTGTTTCTTTAACATTAATGTGTTTTTGTAGTGATAAATCATTTGCAAAAAAAGAAGTAGGGACCAAATTGCATGTTATTCTTTGAATGAAAAATTCTGATACAATTTTAGTTAAGGGACACCACAGATATATCTTTTGAGTTTATAAATAGCTATCATCAGTGCATTTTATTATGCTTTGTGTAAATGCTTTAGACCTAGGAAGCATTAACAAAAAAAAAAATGATTGGGGACGGCTATGATTATCAAGGAATATGTGGGGTAATAATTTAGGAAATTACCAGAAAACAAGAAAACCTATGAAATTTCGCCAAATTCTACAAAAGGTACCAAAATTTATTTTCATATTATGATCATCATTGAAATATAACAACAGTATTGTCCATACATCTTCCTTCTGAAGTATTGATTGCATGTAAGGCCATTATGCAGCACAATTTCCCTCCAACTTAATCACCATATTCACACTCTCTTTAAATAATAACAAAAATAGAGTAATTTCAAATTACTATGGGAAGTTAGGTTGTATTATTGGCTATTGATTTCTAGAAGTGATATCAACACGTTCCCTGTTTATCATGGCCTTTCCTATCATCTATGCATTTTTTTAGAATAAAAGAAAAATAATGTCATGCTTCTAGATTTCAATCACATCTTAGTAAGTGGACTTCCAGACCTAAATCACTTCTTAGTAACAGAAATCCATCAATTTCCGATTTTATTCTAATCTATTTCTTTGGTGCCCCTAAACTTAACGTTTTCCATTGAAATGGCTTTGAGAATATCTCATATACTTCATTCCTACAGCAATCAATTCAACAATGTAAATCTTTTAATCATCTGTCTTCACCTTCCATTGGTGCATCACTGTTTTCCTACTTGTAAAAGAGGCATTGTTGGAGGATGAGTTATCATATTGATTTCCGGACAGAGATGGAATCCTATGAAAGCCACCTAGACAGACTTAACTTAATTAGCTTACACTAAGGAAGATTAAGGAAAGAATTAAGAGAGATAATCAATATCATCGAAAACTTTGACAATCCCAATCAGCTTCAATTTCACCCATAGTAAGAGTAACCAGAGGACATAACTCAAAATTATGTAAAAAACTTGTCAGGGAAGGATGTAAAGACCTCCTATAGTATAAGATTGGCGGATGAATGAAATAAAATGAATAAGCCATTGTCAATCCAGAAAGCATACATAGGTTAAGTGGTACGATACTGGAGAATCATCATGAGATGGGGCTACACCTGTGTAAAACTTCCTCATACATTGCAATAGGTAATAAAAATGGGTAACAAGTTTACTTGGAAAAGCATAAAGTACATTTTTTTCAGTTTGGAAAGGAATATATGGATACTTCTTCATTTGATGATTATTCTACTTCCTCTATACTGCACATTATGTTTCTGATCTCTTTTTTTTTACAAACAACCAGGAAAGTACCCAGTGCTCTGTTGTTTGCATTCAGTACATACATGATAAATGATGAATTTTTATTGTGCTTGCAGTTTTTATGCCAAGATGTTTGTTTATGTCATTATCTGTGGTTGGAGTATTTTGTACAATTTTGTTTGACTTTAATCGTATATTAATACTTTGAATATCAAAACCCCTGAACATATAATGCACATAAATAACAAGAGCCATGGATCTAATGAACACTAAATCAACATACACTATATCAAACTATAGACTATACTGTGTAAAATAGCATACAAGAGGATGAGACTTGGTGGTTTGAGTGGATGTCTGTACAGGGAGGACACGGAGGGAGTGGAGTGCTTCAGGTAACTGGAAGTGCATATGGCAAAAGATAGAACCATAGAAGTTGAAGTGAATAATGAGATGGAAGTAGGGGCCAAGGCTTTGGGTGCACAGTAGAGTATGTGGGTAATGAGATCATTGTCTGTTTGGGCAAAGTTGGGCATGTCAAAGGGTATAGTAGTCCCACAAGTGGTAGATAGACATGAATGCAAAAGCACAAAGTAAGAGTACAATGTCCGCAAAAAGCCTTGTCCACTGCCCCCACATATTTTTCAAAGGCGATATCACACTTACATTTTAGTACTTTTTATCTCTCTGTTGACTTTGATTACCATTTGCAGATGCCTGGGCATGGAATTAGCAAGGTTCCTGAAGTACTATAGGTCCAAGTATATATGGGTCCATATCTACTTGAGCTCCTGAATGACAAAAGGCACTGATAAGGTGTTGCAGGAAGCAGCCACTTGAATGTGCATTCTGAGCACCCACTGCACTAAGAAATCTCATGTGTACCCACATTTTCTTGCTTTGATCATCATGAAGTACAGGTGAAGGAAATACAGTGCCCCTAAAGATAAATTCCCAACATAAAGTGATAGCCAGGAAGAGTAAAGAAAGAACATCCTTCCCTAGAGATAGCCTGGAGCACTCTAAGGCAGGTTGCAGGTGCTCTGACAATTAGAAACCTTAGCTTTGTATCACCTTTGAAAATATGTGGGGGTCAGAGATATGTTGGAAATGAAATGCCCAAGGACAACATTCATGTGGTGAGCCAGATTGATTGTGTAATGAAAGTCTGTAAAAGAGGCATAGTAGTAAGCACAGCCTCATAAGGAGAGTTAACCAGGATGTGCTGAAATGGCTCAGATATATGGAGAGGATGAGTGAAGAAAGATGGTGTAAGAGGATTTATATATCAGATGTGAGGCAAAGTACCCACCTACAAGTACCTACAGATTTTGCCAATGGACAGGGGCTAGTATGTAGCACTAATTGCAGGGAAAATTAGAATTAAAGAATAGTCTTGTGAGTTACACATTGTCAAGTATTATGTGCAAGGAGGAGGGACAGTGCATGTTGTCAAGTATGTGCGAGGAGGAGGGACTGTCAGGAGTGATTGTGAGCAACCCATGAATATGCGAGACAAAAGAAAAGACAGCAACTTGGGCAACTTAAGTGCTAGCTGACTGAGCTGCTGTTACTGATCTTTCCAACAAAAGGGACCAAGAAAGAGATGGAACAATGAGGTAAAAGAAGCTTTGACGTACAAGGGTCTGAACGTTCAAGTGGATGAGGCAAGCATGGGAAAAAATAAATTTGATCAGTGCAATATAATAGAGCCAAAATGCTTTCAACCTTTTTTTTTTGCTGCAATCCTCATATTCACCTTACACTGTATGTGCAGAAGATTCTAAAATATTCTTAAAATCATATCTCCAAAAGTTTATTGTGATAAACTAGATTATAATTTTCTGCAAATTTTGACATACAACTAAAGTTGAGAAATTTTTTGCTTTTACCACATGCCCTTTAATTCTTTCACTTCTATACATATGCTTCATACACTTGGGAACTGTCATCCACCCTATTTTAAATCTTAAGCAGCCACTAGTCATATAAAGATACCATGTCACCATCAGTAATAATTCAACTTCGAGAATTATAGCTGTTGATTACTCTTATTTATATTTATCATACTTAATTGCTGTTTCCCGTGTCAGTGACATAGCGCAAGGAAACAGACGAAGAATGGCCCAACCACTCATATTCACATGCATATACATAAATGCCCATACACACACATATACATACATATACATTTCAATGTATACATACATATACATACACAGACGTACACATATATATAAACATGTACATATTCATACTTGCTGCCTTCATCCATTCCCTTCGCTACTCCGCCATGGTTATAAAAACATGCAACTGGTGGCTGCAAGAGTAATACCCATGTGTCTGGCAGCCACAGCCATAAGATATGCAGTGCTAAGGGAAGAAATACAATGAAATTTTGATGGAAAGTAGAGTTTTAGGGGAATATGATGATAATGATTACTATATCTTATTTGGGCCCAATGATGACAATTAAGTGGAAGAAACATGCCTACAACACAACCAGACTTTATACTGTAAAGGATTACAGCAGTTAACATAGTTTTTTCTTTTTTGATATTTTCTCTCATCTTTTAGCATTAAGCTGAATTAAATTATAAGTATTTTATTTTTCAATCTTTGGTTTGAGGAAGTGCAAAAGTGCACCAAGCTTAGGAGTGAAAAAGTGAAGTTGTAATGTTCCACTGCCAAGCATATGAGGTAAGCTAAGAGTACTGTTGAGAATGCATAATGAGATGAGTTGTATTTCTGAAGTGTTTTTGTCAGATATGACGTGGTTTTCATCAGTAATGTAAATCACTCTGTATGATCCTCATGAATTATTACAAAACAAGAGGGCACAAACTTGATATAGGGCTCCCTGACATCTTTGCATAAACTGACCAGTGTATGGTATATATGCAAGTTGTTGCATCTTGTAGCAATGTGTAGGAAGCTACCACAAGAATTTATGGTTATAGCTTTAGCTCAAGGGAAAAGTAGGCTATTCAAAACTTCCATTCATATATGCACAAACTGCAGTAAACATGAACATAAAATACTATGAGCCTCAAGAAATGGGCTAATGCACCAAACTAGGGCAATTGAAATAAATGTAAACTATGGAATAATCTGAAGAGTTTTACAAAAGCTATATCATTTTGAGGCAAATGGAGACAGATGCCTTGAAGCCCTTACACTTTGAAGCCCCTGCAAATTATTTCTGTTGTCAAATAATGTTTTTTTTTACTCAGTTAATACTCAAGCAAGCCTTTGAAGCCTTATACATAAGTTTGATATTGTCTTTACACTGTATCTTTGGTTTTCATGTGTCATTCACACAGTTGGTGGCTAGACATTCATCATACATGTGGCAAATCTATGCAGTTCTGTCAGCTGACCCAGATCACTGGCAGCTTGAGCATGTGGCCTTGCATGTATCTGGATATGTATAAATGTTTTGAGTTTTCAATGAGTTTTAGCATTGTTATCTCAGTAGTACGTTGTAAAATCTGTTTATATACTACTAAACATTAAAACAATGGCTGATAACCCTTAAGCTTTTTCATCAGGTTTACAGACATCCAGAAACTGTAAACATTCAGCTAATGGTGCCTTTGAAGGCAACAAGTGTTCCAGACAACAGGCAGCAAATAGACCAAAAATCATAGCCTTATCTATTATATATATATATTATATTTATATCTATTATACTTTGTTGCCGTCTCCCGCATTACTGAGGTAGCGCAAGGAAACAGAAAAAAGAAATGGCCCAACCCACCCACATGCACATATACATCATTTATTATATTTTGCTTTGTCGCTGTCCCCCGCGTTAGCAAGGCAGCACAAGGAAACAGACGAAAGAATGGCCCAACCCACCCACATACACATGTATATACATACACGTCCACACACGCAAATATACATACCTATACATCTCAACGTATACATATATATATACACACACAGACATATACATATATACACATGTACATAATTCATACTGTCTGCCTTTATTCATTCCCATCACCACCTTGCCACACATGAAATAACAACCCCCTCCCCCCCTCATGTGTGCAAGGTAGTGCTAGGAAAAGACAATAAAGGCCCCATTCGTTCACACTCAGTCTCTAGCTGTCATGTAATAATGCACCGAAACCACAGCTCCCTTTCCACAACCAGGCCCCACAGAACTTTCCATGGTTTACCCCAGATGCTTCACATGCCCTGGTTCAATCCATTGACAGCATGTCCATCCCAGTTGTACCACATCGTTCCAATTCACTCTATTCCTTGCACGCCTTTCACCCTCCTGCATGTTCAGGCCCCGATCACTCAAAATCTTTTTCACTCCATCTTTCCACCTCCAATTTGGTCTCCCACTTCTCCTCATTCCCTTCACCTCTGACACATATATCCTCTTGGTCAATCTTTCCTCACTCATTCTCTCCATGTGACCAAACCATTTCAAAACACAATCTTCTGCTCTCTCAACCACACTCTTTCTATTACCACACATCTCTCTTACCCTGTTATTACTTACTCAATCAAACCACCTCACACCACATATTGTCCTCAAACATCTCATTTCCAGCACATCCACCCTCCTGCGCACAACTCTATCCATAGCCCACGTCTCGCAACCATACAACATTGTTGGAACCACTATTCCTTCAAACAAACCCATTTTTGCTTTCCGAGATAATGTTCTCGACTTCCACCCATTCTTCAAGGCTCCCACAATTTTCGCCCCCTCCCCCACCCTATGATTCACTTCCACTTCCATGGTTCCATCTGCTGCCAAATCCACTCCCAAATATTTAAAACACTTCACTTCCTCCAGTTTTTCTCTATTCAAACTTACCTCCCAATTGACTTGACCCTCAACCATATTGTACCTAATAACCTTGCTCTTATTCACATTTACTCTCAACTTTCCTCTTTCACACACTTTACCAATCTCAGTCACCAACTTCTGCAGTTTCTCACATGAATCAGCCACCAGTGCTGTATCATCAGTGAACAACAACTGACTCACTTCCCAAGCTCTCTCATCCCCAACAGACTGCATACTCGCCCCTCTTTCCAAAACTCTTGCATTCACCTCCCAAACAACCCCATCCATAAACAAATTAAACAACCATGGAGATATCACACACCCCTGCCGTAAACCTACATTCACTGAGAACCAATCACTTTCCTCTCTTCCTACACGTACACTTGCCTTACATCCTCGATAAAAACTTTTCACTGCTTCTAACACCTTGCCTCCCACACCATATATTCTTAATACCTTCCACAGAGCATCTCTATCAACTCTATCATATGCCTTCTCCAGATCCATAAATGCTACATACAAATCCATTTGCTTTTCTAAGTATTTCTCACAAACATTCTTCAAAGCAAACACCTGATCCACACATCCTCTACCACTTCTGAAACCACACTGCTCTTCCCCAATCTGATGTTCTATACATGCCTTCACCCTCTCAATCAATACCCTCCCATATAATTTCCCAGGAATACTCAACAAACTTACACCTCTGTAATTTGAGCACTCACCTTTGTCCCCTTTGCCTTTGTACAATGGCACTATGCAAGCATTCTGCCAATCCTCAGGCACCTCACCATGAATCATACATACATTAAATAACCTTACCAACCAGTCAACAATACAGTCACCCCCTTTTTTAATAAATTCCACTGCAATACCATCATTTTGATTTGTCGCTGTCTCCCATGTTAGCGAGGTAGCGAATGGAAACAGACGAAAGAATGGCCCAACCCACCCACATGTATACATATATACATACACAACCGCACACACAAATATACATACCTCTACATCTCAATGTATGCATATATATATACACACAGACATATACATATATACACATGTACATAATTCATACTGTCTGCCTTTATTCATTCCCATCGCCACCCCGCCACACAAGAAATAACAACCCCCTCCCCCTACATGTGCGCGAGGTAGCGCTAGGAAAAGACAACAAAGGCTACATTCGTTCACACTCAGTCTCTAGCTGTCATGTACAATGCACTGAAACCACAGCTTCCTTTCCACATCCAGGCCCCACAGAACCTTCCATGGACCACCCCAGATGCTTCACATGCCCTGGTTCAATCCACTGACAGCACGTCGACCCCGGTATACCACATCGCTCCAACTCACTCCATTCCCCGAACGCCCCTCACCCTCCTGCATGTTCAGGCCCCGACCACTCAAAATCTCTTTCACCCCATCCTTCCACCTCCAATTTGGTCTCCCACTTCTCCTCATTCCCTCCACCTCCGACACATACATCTTCTTGGTCAATCTTTCCTCACTCATTCTCTCCATGTGACCAAACCACTTCAAAACACCCTCCTCTGCTCTATCAACCACACTCTTTTTACCTCTACACATCTCCCTCACCCCGCCACCACTCGATCAAACCACCTCACACCACATACAGTTTCTCGATATCTGTAAACCTGACGAAAAAGCTTAAGGGTTATCAGCCATTGTTTTAATGTTCTAGTTATGCTGAGGGTGTTGAATGACCCTGATTTGGCAAGCATTCTCAATACACTTATGAACATGCTTGGTGCTAGCAGTGAGTAGCTAAACAAGGCTTGAGACCCAGGAAGCAGTAGGTGTTGTTTTTGCATTCATTATCCTTACATCTTTGTCTATGTTTTAATTCTAGTCAAATTTATACACCACATTGCTGAATATTTGAATAATGTGGATATTATTAATTTTTACACAGGAACATTTAAAAAATATGATCAATTTTTCACATGATTTCATACAAAATTAATATTTATTTATATTTATTTTGCTTTGTCGCTGTCTCCCGCGTTTGCGAGGTAGCGCAAGGAAACAGACGAAAGAAATGGCCCAACCCACCCCCATACACATGTATATACATACACGTCCACACACGCAAATATACATACCTATACATCTCAATGTACACATATATAAACACACACAGACACATACATATATACCCATGCACACAATTCACAAAATTAATCATTTTTCAAAATATTCATGTAAAAGAAAATCTATATACACTAAACTTATCAGGATCATTTTGGTAAAAAATATGGTGTTTCATCTCAATTAAAACAGATTTTATGGTAAACCTTGAAAACATGTTTGGCACTAGCATGAAGTACACTGAACCTGAGTGGGTGAGAAAGTCACCCAGCTGAAGACCTTAGAAGCAAATGTTCAAGCCTGAAAATTGAATTTTGGTTACAGTTTTTTTCACAGCCGTCTGATTTCAAAATATCACCTTGGTATTCTGGCTTGTAGTAGCTCTTTTCCACAAAAATTACAGCCCTACATATGCAGTGTTTAACGAGCAGTCTGACAGTCACTTTATCTTGGGAGAATCAAATATATGAATTGTGAAGACTGTAGTTCATAGAGGTACCTAGCACCTGGGCTGAATGCAGTCCCTAGAATTGCTTTGTGTAGTCCTTGACCCTCTCAGAAAAAAATAGGCATACTACAAAAAAGGCCCCCACAGCCTCTACAGGACTAAATTTGGCTGTGGATGGTAGGCTCTTGCTTTGGTGCATTTACAAAATTTTGGGAATGGATGTGTGCAAACGAGGCCATTGCTTATCTGTCTGTCTATCAAAAGAGGTGGCCACAACAAAAAGTCTCCATAAGTAGTGAACTGCAGTGCTGCTTCTTAGCCTTTATCATCTCACCCTTAACAGGTCACTAGCAGAGGGCTCCTACCTAATGTCCCTACTGACTACTACTACCTAATGCTCTTACCTAATGTTCATACCTACTGCTACTACCTAATGCTATGTTCCTGATACTACCACACTTAGTTATGTAAAGCAGTTATGTCTGAAAAAAATGACATGTATTTCAATACAACTAAAGTGCACTTAGCACTTACTCAAAATTTACTGTAAATCCACATGGATTAAAAAAATCATAAAAAGAAAACTGTTGTTACTGAAGTGTCAAATATCAGATTTCAAGTAATCTGCAGTTATCTACACAAATAACTTATCTATCCTTCAAAGTCAAAAGCAAACAAGTAGGTGTACTATCAAGATTTGAAATAGTGGTTATAACTCAAATGGAAATCCTAACATACAATTGTAGCACTAGGAAGAAACATTAGGTACAAGTAGTGAGAAGGAGCATTAGGCAGGCCTGCGGACTATTAAGAGTGAGGCACCAGAAGCTAAGAAGTGGCAACGAAGTTTACTAGTTATGAAGACTCTATTGCTGTGACCACTAGGAGGGAAGAAGCATCAGAGATACACAGAAATTAGGAAAACTCTTCTAAGACTCAAAAAGGTACTTTAGTTGAAATGTGGCTACTGTAAACGTAGCTGTAACACAAAAGTACCTAATGTTACATAATTTTACAAAATACTGTGCAAATATGAGCACCAATTTGATTCTTTGCATAATAATCAAACCTAGTGCACCTTGTAGTCCTCTCTGTTTGCAACAAGTGTTAACAATTCATAAGTTTTCTGCCTTTTCTGATTCTCTTCTACATGTTTATGAAGACTTTCTGACTCCAGTATTATTTCATCCAAACCAAAATAGATACAGTGGTTATTTATTGAATGTTGTCACACAACTTATCTGTTATATAGGTCATGCTCTATTTGATCAGTAGCCATCACTCCCTTTCTGAGAAAAATAGCAAGAAAACGTTCAATATATTGTTTGATTTGCAGAGTCAATATCAACTGCTACCATTCAAGAGAATTACTGCTGTCAATAACGCAAGGTCCTTCCCTCCAAACATTTATTTTATTCATTTATTTATTTATTTTGCTTTGTCACTGTCTCCCACGTTAGCAAGGTAGCGCAAGGAAACAGACGAAAGAATGGCCCAACCCACTCGCATACACATGTATATACATACACGTCCACACACGCAAATATACATACCTATACATCTCAACATATACATATATATCCACACACAGACATATACATATATACACATGTACATAATTCATACTGTCTGCCTTTATTCATTCCCATCACCACCCCGCCACACATGAAATAAAAAACCCCCTCCCCACTCATGTGTGCGAGGTAGTGCTAGGAAAAGACAACAAAGGCCCCATTCGTTCACACTCAGTCTCCAGCTGTCATGCAATAATGCACCGAAACCACAGATCCCCCTCCACATCCAGGCCCCACAGAACCCTCCACGGCCCACCCTAGATGCCTCACACGCCCCGGCTCAACCCACCGACAGCATGCTGACCCCGGCACACCACATCGTTCCAATTCACTCCACTCCCCGCACACCCCCACCCTCCTGCATGTTCAGGCCCCGATCACCCAAAATCCTCCCCACGCTCCATCCCTCCACCTCCAACTCGGCCCCCCACCCCTCCACCTCCAACACACACATCTTCCCTGTCAATCCCCCCCACTCACTCTCTCCACAAGACCAAACCACCTCAAAACACCCCCATTTGCTCTCTCAACCACACTCCTCCTACTAACATAGCATTACAAATAAATTTCACTAGTTTCTGGATCATCATTCAGATGAAACTATTGCCACTGTTCAACAGGTTTTCTAAATTGTCCTAAAAAGTTTGTTTCTCATGCCTCATTTGAATTTCATCTACTTCCTTCAACTACAAATAAAATCGTATAGAAAAGATTGCATGTACATTGAAGATAAATGATGGTGTCTGCAGTGTGACAAAGGATATGTTGCCCATTTAGAGTGGTGGCATACTGCTTGGTTGTGCTGTGTGCTACTAACAGTGCAATTGCAGAGGTGTACTGAAAACCATTTGAAACTGAGTTATGCAACATTAAAAAACACATCATTGTGCAGTATATTCATTGGCTTGGATCTATTAATACTGTATAATCAGAAAGATGTTTTATAAACATCCAATATTTCTAAATTTTCTGTGTACAAATTTGAATGTGGAAAAAAGATACTCAACTGAAGATGAGCTTGCATAAAAACACTTTTTTCCAATAAAGCACAAAAATTTGCAGTCACCCCATCCATTGACTAGGGATCTTGTTTTTCATAACTTTCCACCATTTCACAGTAACTGAAGACTTGTAATTTTGGATTAGCACTGATTTTCAAGGTCTAGGATATTTTGCAAAAATACCTGGGCTTTTTAAAATAAACTCTCTTTCTTCATTAAAATGTTACTGATTAAACCATTTCTTTTCAACAAGTTTTCCACAACCCTACACATGTTGACAGAATACTGCAGCAAGCTATCTGTCTATCTATATCTCTGATGCCCACTCCCACAGGGTACTCCCATCAAGGGAGTGGCCACGGTAAAAGTCTCCATTTATCCCTGTCCTTACATGTCTACCACACATACACCATTGCATGCATTCTTCCTCACTGCAATTAGATCCAAGGAAATTTGTTCTCCGCTATGGTCTTTGTTTTTGGCATGTAACTGTATGTTTCTTCTGTATGTTTGGAAAGTTGTTACTATTGTCTGTTCTACTTGAGGTTGAACGAGAGATGGACTCCTAAATAGCTGCGTTCCTGTCAAGTAAAGGAAGTAACGACAGGCAGATGAGACATGGCTTACTGGTTATGAAATCCCATGAAACTATTTTCCAAAGGCAAAAGCAATTAGGTATGGAAAAAAGTCCTGAAAAATCTTCATTCAGCCTCTCACTGTTGATAACTTACATGTGTTCCTAGTATTTTTCTTTTCATTGCAGATGACCTGTATAAGGTTACTCAGTTCAGGCAATCCATGCCCACAGCAGAGGCACTAAATGAGATATTACTAATTTGAATGTCACATGGCAAGTCTTTGTATTTGGTGTCTCTGGGGGTCAGTGTTTATCAAGATTTCAGAACACAGAGTATGATAACATCACTCTTATGTATCATTGAAATATACATCTGCTTATGTTGAATTATTGATGCACATTGATAGGGAGGGACAGAGTAAACTTTCAAATGATTGTGATGGGTCAGATCCGGATGGTTGGAAAGAGGTGACAATATTTGATAGTGTAACAAAGAATTGTGAATACCCTGACCAAAGAGCCACATTTAATGAATAGCCTAAGTTATGCACCACCCAACCTGCACTGGCTGACAAAAACATCTCCAACACCTTTCAACAGATGTAATTGATAAAATTAAGTATGACATTTTCTAGTTCTGGAATAATAGTTGATTCAATACATCACACTTTTTACACAGTTGTTTCCCATTTCCCGCATTAGGAAGGTAGCACCAGAGTAAAAAAAAAAAAAAAAAAGCCTATATTAACTTATTCCATTCTCTTACTGATGTGTAATGCATCAAAATCACAGACCTCTATTATCAACAATCAGGATCCAAAGATACTTCCATGGTTTCTCCCCACCATTTCATATGTTATGGTTCAGTCCAGTGACAGCAAGTTGCTTACTGTATACCACATTGCTCCAGTTCACTCTAACCCTTGCACACCTTACACCCTCCTACATTTTCAGACTCCAATCTCTCAAAACCTTATTCACTCTATTCTTCCACCTCCAATTCAGTGTCTACCTTATCCTTATCCTCTCGTTACATATATCCTCTTTGTCAACCTCTCCTTATTCATTTCAACACAGCATCTTCAGCTCTCTCAACCACCTGTCTTATTACCACATCTTTCTCTTATACTATCATTCCTTACTCAGTCAACTCTCCTTACACCACATATTGACCATAAACACTTATCTTTGGACATGCCTATTTTCACCCTACCAGACTGTGACCTCCCTTTCCACTCATTCTCTACTGCTCCCGGGACCTTTGCTCATTCCCAAACCCTGACTTAATCAAATTCTTACGGTTCCATTAACTGCCTTTTCCACCCCCAGGTATCTAAAACACTTCACTTTCTCCAAGTTTCTCTATTCAAACTTACACCCCCACTAACTTGTCTCTCTCCACTGGTAAACTTAATAACCCTCCTTTCATTCACATTTATTCTCAACTTTCTCCTTTCATACACAATCCCAAATTCAGGCACCAGCCTCTGTAGTTTCTCACTTGAATCTGCTGACAGCACCATGTCATCAGCAAAAAAAACAAATGACACTACCCAGGTCCTCCTACTCCCAATAGACTGCTTACCTAACCCTTTCTCCAAAACCCTTCAAAACCTTTACATTCACTTTACTCACTATTCCATCCATAAATAACTTAAATAGCTATAGGAATATCACCCACCCCTGTCAAATACCCACCATCATCTTGAACTGCTCATCCTTCTCTCTAAATACTCATACTCTTTTAATAAAAGTTCCTCTGCTTCTAATAACTTTATAATCATGACACCTTCACAAAGTATCCCTTATCAACCCAATTATATGCTTTCTCCAGATCTATTAGTGCCACATACAAACCCTTCTGTTTCTTTAAGTATTTCTCACATACCTTCTTTAACATAAACACCAGAACCACACAACCCTACCACTCCTGAAGCTACAGTGTTCCTCCCCAGTCTGATACTTTGTGTGTGCCACCACCCTTTCAATCACCAGTCTCCTACACAACTTACTAGATATATTCAACACACTTATCCCTTTGTAATTTGAATACTTACCACTGTCCCTCTTGCCTTTATAATGAAGAATATCTGCAGATTGGCAAAATGCCCATATAATTCCACTGCATTAAGACAGAAGGGAAGAAGATGAGAATTTGATCTAAAATGGAATGCTCGAGTGTACCTGGTAGTTTGTATTGGAGAGTTTTGAGTGAGAGGGTGTGGCATGAAAAGAACATCAGACTGGGGAGGAACTATATGGCTTCCGGAGTGGTAGAGGAAGTGGTGTTCAAGTGTTTGCAATCTTGCATACTTCAGCCTCCTTGCCACATTTCACCTTACACAAGGCTTTCACCACTTCTCATCTTCTAAAATGCTACACTCAGGGAAACCTTATTGGTCCAATATTATGCCACAGTGATATGGCTAAATTCAGACTAAGAAACAATTCTACAACTTATTCTCCACTACTCATCACTATTGCTTTGATATTTTTGTCCATGTATAGTCTTTCTATTTAAGTATTTTCTAAACATCCAAGAATTAAGATATCAATATAAAAATATACATTATACTTAACAGCCACATATTGGATGTGTCCTAATGAGGTTATTGTTCATTTGTTCCTAGAGCCACCTTGCTAAGCAGAAAATGAAGTGAGAATCTGAATCCATGCTCTCCCATCTCAGTCATTCAACAGCCCCAAGTTACAGGGAAGCATATGGTAAAGTCAAATGACAAAAAGTAACCCAATACTTTTAAGGCTTTCATTATGGAGTCTGTAAATATACATATAATGAAAGTAAAAAAGGCTGTTGTAGCTCTCCAATTAAGAAAATTCCCAGGATTTTCAACTCTTGTTATCACACTGGAAATTTCTAAGTATACAGCAGCTTAAGATCAGAATCCGAATCACTGACGTCTCGTCAAAATGTGAAATGAACTAGCAAAGCAATATGTACTCGTGTAGTATGTAGGTGAATACTTTGGTGTAATGAAACACATTCTTCTGATAAAATACTCAGGGCTGTAGTTACATGCATTACATTATAGTTGTGAAATAACTAAAGAAATGCTCTTATCAGCACAAATACAGAAAATAATTTCAGATATTAAAGTTAACATTCCTGCCTTAACTCTTATGTTTTTCAAACACAATACAACTCTTTGTGGCAAAGAGCTTAGAGTAATTCTATACATTAGTTATCCAACAAAAAATCTTACTACAGTAATTAATACATACCTATAAACTAAAAATTCTAATCTAAAGTAATACAATACAATAAATGTATTGTAATTTCATGGTTTCTAAAAGGCTAATGTACTGCTGTTTGCTTCTGATGAATGACTGCTGTGTAATATATAGTACAGCATCTGAATGTGGTACATAACAGAGCATTCACAGTAACATTTACACTTTTATATGATACTCTATTCATTATTATGGTACTGCACAGCAATACTTCAATTGACCTGGGCATGTATCTGGTACAGTTTACTAATATAAATTACTTACCACCAAAATTTAGGCAACTCATTCAATAAAAGAGATACATCTACATATCTCCTCATTATATTCTGCTCTATCATTGATTTATGGTCCTCCCAACTCTAACATTACCTACTTTGTTACGTATTTCTTCCTTTATTCCTGTTTTGGGGGAATTCAGTTAACACATCTTGTTCCTTCTCATCCCAATTTAGTTCATACAATATTCATATTTCATTCCAATTACTTTTATAAAATTACCTTATCCACATGTTAACATCAAATTTCATCTAGTTTTATATTAATATCTTACAATCACTGGTAAGTGTAATGATTGTGTACAACCTCTTCTGAGCAGGAATCTGTAAAAAACTGATTAAATCATGAAAGGAATCATATCAACAGCTATCATGCCCATCCCTAAAATAGTTATATGTGTGCAATGCCCTATTCATAATCTTCAGACATACCAGTAACTACATATAACTGAGACATCATTTTATGTACACCTCTCATGATATACCATTTTTCTGAGGACTTCTCATTTTTTCTGACATATCTAACCCTTGCTTGCAGTACCTTTTTTTATTTGATTATTAAGTATGGTCAAAAGTATTCTTTTAATTTACCCTATTAATCACATCCTTCTTTTCCCATAAAATTTAAGATATCATATCTTCAGGTGGGCTATTTCAATAAACATCAAACATATAAAATGTGCTTTATCCTTTAACCCTTTTCATGTATTTGAATACATTGAAAATGACAAAAAGACACTAACAGTGGCTATTGTAATATTCCTCCCATCAAATCCTTTTCTGCTGGGCGACAAGTTGCAATATACATGTAGAAATATAGTATCAATCCAAAATGAGCTGTATTTTCTTGTAAAATAAAATGAGGCAATGTTCATATCACTTTCTTCTTTTCATCAAAAACATTATTGAGGTACCTTTGAATTTTACCTTATATCTTTATAATCTAACATCAAACAGCCTTCATAACATCCCTACCAAAATCTTTGGTAACTAACTGCATCACCTGACTCAAAAAAAAATAGACCCACAGGGTCTGTGGTGCATTAAGTTCATCAGTCATGATTAATCTGTACTCCAAAAGCTATTTCCACTAAATACACAAAATATTACAAGCCATTCAAAATATTCCCTAATAATACATCTGGCCATCATTTATACTGATTTCACAAGAACCAAATTTGTACAATTGCAATGAACTTTTAAACCATCCAAATTTTTTTTCATACTAAGCAATATGTGGCCCTATGTTGATGCATATCATGCCCTTCAGTCTGTTAAAGTATCAAAAACTAAAGATTATAGAGAAAATAAGATAAACAATGAGACATTAACACATCAAAACAAATCTACTAGCAGTTATCACAGTGAAACATAGGAAACCTAACCTATCTAAGCAATAATCATATGGTGCTTAATTATGTACTGTGATTATCTAGAGGATCCGCATAATAATCAGTACCATCAAAATCAGGAAAATAAAAATATCCAATCCTTGTTGGACTCTTCCTTTTACAGGCTCGTGCCTGGCTTTTTGGAAATTCTAAAGAATTACTTCTCTTATTTTGATTGCAGTAGTGAATACACTACTTATCCCTGATTGCTGAAGGACAGAACTCATTTGGGTGCAATTGTTTACAGTGATGCTGTCAGCCATCAATTGGCATGTGATATCAGCGAGTCAGTGCTGTCAGTTGTATGAACGCACTACTGTGTTTCTTCATTGTTATATCAATAAAATAGTGCACATGAGGCACTGCAAACCATGGTGACCTATTCACTATTTTTGTAATATCCATTTTCTGTAGTTCCATACTGTTCAGGCTACTCTGTCAGATGGTAAAAACCGCTTTCTCATAGTTTGTCATTCTGACCCAGTTTTTTTTTTTTTTTTTTTGCTTTGTCGCTGTCTCCCGCGTTTGCGAGGTAGCGCAAGGAAACAGACGAAAGAAATGGCCCAACCCACCCCCATACACATGTATATACATACGTCCACACACGCAAATATACATACCTACACAGCTTTCCATGGTTTACCCCAGACGCCTCACATGCCCCGATTCAATCTACCGACAGCACGTCAACCCCGGCATACCACACCGCTCCAACTCACTCCATTCCCCGCCCTCCCCTCACCCTCCTGCATGTTCAGGCCCCGATCACACAAAATCCCCTTCACTCCATCTTTCCACCTCCAATTTGGTCTCCCTCTTCTCCTCGTTCCCTCCACCCCCGACACATACATCCTCTTGGTCAATCTTTCCTCACTCATTCTCTCCATGTGACCAAACCATTTCAAAACACCCTCCTCTGCTCTCTCAACCACACTCCCTTTACTTCCACACATCTCTCTTACCCTTACGTCACCCACTCGATCAAACCACCTCACACCACACATTATCCTCAAACATCTCATTTCCAGCACATCCATCCTCCTGCGCACAACTCTATCCATAGTCCATGCCTCGCAACCATACAACATTGTTGGAACCACTATTCCTTCAAACATACCCATTTTTGCTTTCCGAGATAATGTTCTCGACTTCCACACATTCTTCAAGGCTCCCAGAATTTTCGCCCCCTCCCCCACCCTATGATCCACTTCCGTTTCCAGTATATCCAGTTATTTTGGGTGTAGAAAGAACAATGTCATGCCATAGTCCAGAGCAATGAAGCCCTAGGAGCAGCTCAGCCAATAAGTGTTGAGTGCAGGTCCTACATCACCAGCCCACACCCACCTGATTGGCAATACACTGCAAGATTTTGCTGACATCTTGTGAGCACAAGCACTGTGCTTTTTTCTGTTATTTGGCATGTTTTGTACAGTGACAACATTATGAGTTCCTCTGAAAACAGTGCAGCATACTATTTTGGGATGTGCAGGTAAATGGGTTAGAAATGTTGATAAATGGAAAAACATACTGAGAAGCAGAGTAATAAGGCTTGGCCTATGTTTCACATCAACAACCCATGAGAAAAGGTGCTATCAAAAGTAATAGTCAGTACTGATCATAGCATGAAGCTGTATCATTGTTATTACATACATATTTTTACATTTCAGTGACAGGTGAGGTGCACATACTTCCAAATTTTATTCTGGGTTAAGGTCATCTGTGTATGTAGCCATATTATCATTGTTCTTTTTTACACTTATATGACATTTGAGATAGGTTGATTTTAATGTGCAGGTTATGATCACCTGGTGTCCAGCATCTTTTACAGATCTTTTATGGTGAGGAACCATTTTTCATCATTAATCAAAATGACATAAGTAAAAACATGGTACAGACTCATTTAAACTTATTAACATTTGGTCATCTTATGACTATTTGTTGTCCAGAAAAACCATTTAGCCATTTTCTCATAAACACATTTAACCGAGCACATTGTTATGGTTTGCAAAACCTCAAAGTAGTGAAAACCTCAAAGTAGTGTTTTCGTTAATGTACATAAATTTAAACAGGCACATATTCCGCATGAAACTGACACAATTTTACATGAAAATATCTATAAAAAGTTAACAGACTTTCCTCCCTGTCACAGCAGTGCAATGCTGTCACATTGTTGTTTTAAAAATATTGAGGGTAGCTAACCTCCTGTTTTCAAAATATTGTGGGTAGCTAACCCAAAAAGGGGAAAAACACCTGATCTAAAGGATGGCAGCTCATGATGGATAGCAGCAGAGAGAATTAACAGTAACAATGTTCTGGCTAGACCTCATTTGGGATATGCTGTTTAATCATGGTCACCAAATTTAATCAAAGATGAAGAGAAACTATGGAAAATTCATGGAAGAGAAACAAAACTGTTTCTGTCATTCTGAAATAAGCCTTATGAAGAAAGACTCAAAGACCTGAGATTACTCCCTCTAAAGAAACCACAGCCTCCAAGGAAATCTAGAAGTTTTCTACATACTAAATACTTTCGATTACAAATAAAAATTTCCTCACATTTGGTTGAGATTTAACAGCCAAAAATTTATCATTATTATCATACTTTGTCGCTGTCTCCCGCGTTAACGAGGTAGTGCAAAGAAACAGACAAAAGAAATGGCCCAACCCATCCACATCCACATATATATACATACATGTCCACACCTGCACATATACATACCTTTACATCTCAACGTATACATATATATATATACACATACAGACATATACATACATACACATGTACATAATTCATACTGTCTGCCCTTATTCATTCCCGTCGCCACCCCGCCACACATGAAATGAAAACCCCCTCCCCCGCATGTGCACGAGGTAGCACTAGGAAAAGACAACAAAGGCCACAATCATTCATACTCAGTCTCTAGCTGTCATGTATAATGCACTGAAACCACAGCTCCCTTTCCACATCCAGGCCCCACAAAACTTTCCATGGTTTACCCCAGATGCTTCACATGTCCTGGTTCAATCCATTGACAGCACGTCGACCCCGGTATACCACATCGTTCCAATTCACTCTATTCCTTGCCCGCCTTTCACCCTCCTGCATGTTTAGACCCCGATCACTCAAAATCTTTTTCACTCCATCTTTCCATCTCCAATTTGGTCTCCCACTTCTCGTTTCCTCCACCTCTGACGCATATATCCTCTTTGTCAATCTTTCCTCACTCATTCTCTCCATGTGACCAAACCATTTCAAAACGCCCTCTTCTGCTCTCTCAACCACACTCTTTTTATTACCACACATCTCTCTTACCCTTTCAAAACTTATTCGATCAAACCACCTCACACCACATATTGTCCTTAAACATCTCATTTCCAGCACATCCACCCTCCTCCACACAACTCTATCTATAACCCATGCCTCGCAACCATATAACATTGTTGGAACCACTATTCCTTCAAACATACACATTTTTGCTTTCCAAGATAAGGTTCTCGCTTCCACACATTTTTCAACTCTCCCAGAACTTTCACCCCCTCCCCCACCCTATGATTCACTTCCACTTCCATGGTTCCATCCCCTGCCAAATCCATTCCAAGATATCTAAAACACTTCACTTCCTCCAGTTTTTCACCATTCAAACTTACCTCCCAATTGACTTGTCCTTCAACCCGACTGTACCTAATAAACTTACTCTTATTCACATTTACTCTCAGCTTTCTTCTTTCACACACTTTACCAAACTCAGTCACCAGCATCTGCAGTTTCAAATAACATATGAAATTACAGGATGGAGACATAACAACAATATGGGTGAAGTCTTTTCAGCTGTATGGTTATAGAGCACTGGAATATATCAATATCATATGCTATTAATATGAAAACTACCTATACCTTCAAATGTGGCTGGACAAATACTCTAATGATACCTCTTTCTATTAACAAGACCTGCTTTGAGATGGAAGAAAACTTTAAGATTGACCTTATCTATTCCATTTCAAAGTTTTGTCTCCTACGGCACTATAAACTCACTTGGTACATGGTGCTCCTTCTCAGCTCTTTTTTCTGTACACTGCTGAGCTAGAGGAAGTGGTGCATGGGGAGATGCTTTTGCTTTACTATCCTGTTCCTATGACAAATAAGATTATGCTTACAGATAATCTCATCATGGATCATCAAATCCCCTGTTTCTATCCATCTCATGTACTTTCAGTTACAATATTCTTGTTTCAACACCTCACATGGCATTAAAAACAAAAGAACTACTTGTCCCAGCTGCACCAAATGCAAAAAAAGGAGGCCGTGTTCATAATAGCTACAGTAAAAGGATTGGATGATAATGACAAAAAATTATATTAAAATCTTGATTAAGAATTTGACATGAACATATATTAACAAAATAAATATTTACTCTAAGCTTGTCTAAAAATGAAAAATTAAAAGGCTGTTAAATTACTAATAATAAGTGAATAATAATAATAAGTGAATAACAACTATCACCATAGCAAACAATAAGACATTAAGATATGGCAGAATCATGGGAAGCATGGCTTATCAATGGCATTCCCACATGGTACTTAATTATGTAGTCTGACTATTCTTGTTTGACTGCTAGGTTATCACTGTATAGAAATAAAAAATAAATATCTGAAAACCATGCCTAACTTATCAAAGAAAATAATAATGAACACTTAAGCAAAAGGACAATAGCATACAATTCAAAAGTAAACATTTACATCATTTTCTGCTCATCTGAAAGTGATAAACCAAAGAATAGTATCCTCTCATAGTTTGAACAGTAAGAGACTACATAAAACATGGTAAAAAAAAAATGAGATAATAAAACAGGCTAGAAAAAACTTACTTGTGGGTAGCACAATGAATCCTAAAGGGGGTGGCCTGTTGATACCAGATGCCATGTGCTGCTTAATATGTACAGCGATATTGTCCTTAAGGAATTGATTTGGTCTCTTTATTGGTGATGTGACATCCCCAAAACATCCTATAAGCACTTCTACAAGAGATGATCCTTGAAATAAAGCTAAAGGTAATTAAAAGACAAGAGAAGGATGAGGGTACCTCAGTATTTAGCTATTTCCAGCACATGAGCAAGCCCAACATACAATGAAAGCATTCAACTTTAACACAGATTTTCAAAGACTCTCCCTAACCACCAAGTGATGATTAGCACTCCCAACACACATGCTCTCCATGACTCCACCTTACCGCAGCACTATACCATATCAATCCACATGAGCAGCCTTCTTCTCCACTTCATATATAACCTTGCTTCTATGTGATGATGATTCCCATGTCCTTACACCATCTTAACATCACAACAATATGCTAACACAGACCTTTTCTAAGATAGGCAACCTTGGTATAAATAAGGGACACCTGTACTCAGCATCCATTCAAAACAACCTTTTATTGATTTTCAAAAACTTAAAACACTAACAGCATTATCATATATATTTCAAAAATTTCAAATTTAGCTTCATTTGCCAAACAGGTGGAGTCATTCTCCACTTTATTAGTACATCTGGTTTATACAAATACATCTGGTTTATAAAAATAGTCCACTATAATAGTATACTATAATAGTAAAAAAAAATCATTTTAAACCCAAAGCTACCATACATCATTAATGTTTAATGTCTGAAGGTGGTTCCAGTAAATTGTACATTTAAAGTTTTCTCTATAAAACTTAACGAACATAATATTAAGTGTAGACCTCTTAATATATCAAATAAAATGCATGTAATGATATATGGAACAAGGTAAACTTAAAAGACATGTTCTACAAATCCTAGTAAGTAACTTATATACAGCTTAGTGATGTTGACTAAAAAACAACAACTCAAAGTCCTTGTTTAACACTGCAAAATACAGAATTAAAAATAAAATGGCAATACCCAAATGCATTTCCAGTGTACAGTTAGTACAATGAGGTGACTAACAACATAAGATGGTAAAGCTGCAACATGTCAAATATGATCAATTCTAAAATATCTAAAACAGATAAGTTACCGGGATTAATGTTATGTCCCACTTTCATTAAGGTAACAACCTCCCAATGATACAGGCCTAGTTTAGCTTCTTAATAAGACCAAAGAAACACCTCATCATATACTGCAGCACAATATCCCTTGCCAACTCTTCCTCACTGGTCATGAATGCAGTCAGTCCTATACCATGCCATCTTCCACCATCCCTCATGTCTAAGAGACTGGCCATCACTTTCCACCATTGTATATACAAAGATATTCAGTTAGCACATCTTTTTTTCTTTTCTACTTGTACCCTGTCCTGCAGGTATAACTTAACTAAGCAGGTAAGCTGTGGAGAGAGGGGTCTACTGAGATGAGGTTATTTCTGTTCATGAAAAAAATAAATAATTCAGGTTATGCTTATTCTTATAAGAGAACATGTCTGTGAATTTTTGTTAATACCATTTGAAGTCTGAACTTCTAGTAAAACTAACAGATTTGTGTACAATGAAGATTCACTTTCTTATATTACATAGCACACACATTCAACTTTAAATATATTCAACTAGCCAGTTGTACTCACAGTATACATGTACAAATACATATACAAAAGACGTCATGAGAATGATTTTATGCTAGGAAGAGATACAAGAGAACACAAATTTCACTGGCCTTAAAAAAGTATAAAGAAATCATGTTTGTCAGATTTATGGAATGTACTAGAGCTGTACAGACTGCTTTAATATATCTAAGCAATGATTGGTATTCAATAAGAAGACAGTGTTAGAATGACTGCTTAAATAATTTGTCAGAGGTGAAGCAATGCAAGAATGTATTATGTCACCATCATTGTCTAATGTATGTCATGAATGAACTGTAGAGATAACTTCTGAAAGAAACGAACCACAAAGATGACTTCTGAAAGCATCAAAATTGGGTGAAATATAAGATAATGGAAAAGGAATATGGCTAATGCTGCTGTATAACAACTTGAATGTCTCAAATCTGGTAACCTTGGGGCCACGCAGTTGCTGGATTTCAAAATTGCTGAACACTGGATTTTCAAAGGGAATCTGATTGCAAATCAAATATATTATGACAACACAGTTTTCTTTTCCCTATTTATAAGTTTTTTGAAGTTTGAAACATTACAATTCTACTTATTTACTAGAATTACCAAAAATTCTTCCTTGTTTCCAATTTCATGACAATTACTTGTACTGGGAATGGCATCTGACCCAGCTGACTTAAAATTTGTGCAATCATCTGGTGGGGAATTCACAAGATTCATCTTTAACTTATGAGGAATTAACTTGGCCTTTCCCATCAGCATGGTGCCAAAAATAGTTACACCTCTGCTACTGCAGTGCTTAAACCATTCATATGCAAGCTTACTGAGGTCACTATTCATGTCACTTTCAGCAGAGCAGGTCTGTATATCTTCACATTCCTTGTTTACATTGTAAATCCTTGAAGAGCCAGCACCAAAATGACCATATATGTTACACAATGATGTGAGATTCTCATATTTCTTGAAAATTCCCACCTTCTGCAGAGCTGTCAGCAAAAGATGTTCTTTTCATACCAAAAGCATCAGCATACTCATTATTGGATTTTGAACATTTGTTGGAAACATTACAAAGGCAAGATACAGAAATAGAGTGTGACAGACATAACCACCACATGTTCAAAACAGAGTAAACAATGGACTGGTGTCCTCATTGATGGTTGTGCAGCAATTAAACAGCAGTGACTTCAGTAAACACAAACGTTGCTGTGAGCAGCAAGTGGTCTTAAGAGCAAATCATAAAGATAATGACAAAAATGTAGAGCATTATTTTCCCAGAGTACTTTACAAATTTAAGTGAGGTTGAAGTCATGAGGTGGGTGAGGGTGCAGAAGTTCTGGGAGGGCTAAAATCAGTATGTTTGAAGGAATAGTGGTCCCAACATTATTATACAGATGTGAAACATGGAATATAGATAAGACTGTGCAGAGGAGGGTGTGATAATAAGAAGTCTGGTTGAGAAAACTGACGAAGTTATGCTGAAATGGTTTGGACATATAGCAAGAATGAGCGAGGAAAGGATGACAAAGAGGATATATGTATCAGAATTAGAGGGAACAAGGGGAAAGGGGAGACCAAATTGAAGATGGAAAGATGGAGGAAAATAGATTGTGAGTGACAGAGGCCTGAACATGCAGGAGGGTGAAAGGTGTGCGCAGGATAAAGTGAATTGGAATGATGCAGTATACAGGAGTCAACGTGCTGTTACTGAACCAGGGCATGTGAAGCACCTAGGGTAAACCATGGAAGGTTAGTGGACCTGGTTATTGATAGAGCTTTGGTTTCAGTGCATTACACATGACGGCTAGAGAATAGATGTGAATGGACACAGCCTTTCTTCATCAGTTCCTAGTGCTACCTCGCTAATGCATGAAACATCGATCAAGTACGAAAGACAGGAAAGGAACGAGGTTTAAACCTTAAAGGATAGCACAGGTTATCAGAATATTAAAGAAAATGTTTAGTATGATCAACTGATAGGAAATATCAATAATGAAAAGGAATCATAAAATGAATGTATATGTTGTCAAATATCTAATCCTGGCATGCCATGGGCCCTCAGCTTATCAATAGTTTGTTGACATTTATTGACTCTTTCATCTTCAATTCTCTGTCATCATCAAAGGGTATAAGTTATATGAAGAGGACTCTTCCTAGTACTAACATTTCAACATCTACTGAATCTTTATGACTAACTTTAGTGCTGCAAAGAATGTCACTAATTTGCTTGAGGCATATTGACAATTTGCTTGGGGTGTACCAAGGCCACACACCAAGGGCATACCTTCCCCCAACAAATCATGTGAGTAACTGAGACTCAGATTCTTTCCTGGTACTAAATGTTATTGACTGCGATATAAGGCATCTCTACATACCTTCCAATTTCAATGAAAGCCAGAAAAGGCAAACTGCATATGTGACTGGAGTACAAGCTCCATAAGCCATACAACCCTCATCATGTTATGTGAGTATCTGTTCTTGGCGTTACCTCAATAACGCAGGAAACAGCAATTAAGTACAAAAAAAAAAAAATTCCATTGCTAATTACAGTCACTTGTTACATACGGCATCTCTACATAACAAATAAATCACATGTTCCAATTCAAATGACAGTGAGTAGAGACAAGCTTGAGAAATGACTTTAAAAACATTCAAGTACCCAAATGTACAATGTAGACTAAGGTAGTGATAGGTGACTACATATGAGATGAAGTGCTGGTATTTCACCTTACAAGTGTCAGGTTATGGGATCTGCCAATTTCTGGAACACCACATACGAGATGTTTGACTGTATTCAATTCTATGAGGGAGTTCATTCAAGAAATGCAGGCTTGAGTTGGGAAGGTTTTGAAATAACGTAAATGAAAGTGCAAGTGAAACAAGAGATACATTGTTAAAAAGAGTCACTGGGATCAAGAATGTTAGAATCAAAAAGCAAATAGCAGAGACTGAAATTATTAAATTGTAGTTACAATGAAAACAATCTCCTCCATTTAATAAAATTTTATAACAGGCATGGTGATGACCTGACAACCACAAACCACAAACACTTGCATACCAACAGCATCTTAGCTCTGCCTCTCTTGTATGTATACTGACTGTTTTAAGCCTTCCATCCCATTCTTTTATCTCCTCTGATGATGTAATCACACAAAAGTGCTCTTGCAACATATCATGTGAATAAGAGCAAGGTAATAATATTAGGTTCAATAGGGTTGTGGGATAAGTCAATTGGGAGGTAAGTTTGATTGGAGAAAAACTGGAGGAAGTGAAGTGTTTTAAATATCTGGGAATGGACTCAGCAGCAGATGGAACCATGGAAGCAGAAGTGAGTCACAGGGTGGGGGCAAAGGGTTCCAGGAGCATTGAAGAATGTGTGGAAGGCGAGAACGTTTTCTTGGAGCAAAAATGGGTAGCATTGAAGAATGTGTGGAAGGCGAGAACGTTTTCTCGGAGCAAAAATGGGTATGTTTGAAGGAATAGTGGTTCCAACAATGTTATATGGTTGGGAGGTATGGGCTATAGATAGGGTTGTGCGGAGGAGGGTGGATGTGGTGGAAATAAAATGTTTGTGGAGAATATGTGGTGTGAGGTGGTTTGATCGAGTAAGTAATGAAAGGGTAAGAGAGATGTGTGGTAATAAAAAGAGTGTGGTTGAGAGAGCAGAAGAGGGTGTGTTGAAATGGTTTGGAGACATGGAGAGAATGAGTGAGGAAAGATTGACAAAGAGAATATATATGTCATAGGTGGAGGGAAGAAGGAGAAGCAGGAGACCAAATTGGAGGTGGAAGAATGGAGTGATAAAGACTTTGAGGGATCAGGGCCTGAACATACAGGAGGGTGAAAGGCATGCAAGGAATAGAGTGAATTGGAACTATGTGGTATACCAGGGTCAACATGCAGACAATTGATTAAACCAGGGCGTGTGAAGTGTCTGTGGTAAACCATGGAAAGTTCTGTGGGTCCTGAATGTGGAAAGGGAGCTGTGGTTTTGGTGCATTACACATGACAGCAAGAGACTGAGTGTGAACATATGTGGCCTTTGTTATCTTTTCCTAGCGCTACATCATGCACGCCTGGGAGGAGGGGGGTGGTGTTTCATATGTGGCAGGGTGGCGACGGGAATGGAAGATGGCAGCAAGTATAAGAAGGCAGCAAGTATGACGCTTGTAAGAAAACAAACCAAGAGAGTTTGAGTGCAGAATGGCAAAAAAGACATGAGCAAATGAAGTTAGGGGAGTGGGTGAAGTATGGGAGGTACTTAAGGAAGCACTGCTTACATGAGCAAGAGAAGTGCGTGGCATGCAGAAGGTGGGAGATGGACAAATGAAAGAGGGTTGTGAGTGGTAGGATGAAGATGTTAAGTTGCTTGTGAAAGAGCATGGAAGAAGTTCAAGCGATTGGGATATGCACAAGAGAAAGTGGCATGAGGTCAAGAGAAAGGTACAAGGGCTAAAACAGAAAGCAAACTTCTGGGAGAACCAGAAAATGTTTAGGAAGAAGGTTATTAGTGTCAGAAAAACAAGAGAAGAAATGAGAATGTCAGTGAAGGGGACAAATGGAGAAATGAAAAGCAGAAATTTAAGTGGAGAGAGGAGGGAGCAAATATTTTCAAAGGTTGTTAAATGTCTTCAATGATAGGGTGGCAGATGTGGGAAGTATTGGATGTGAAGGAATCCAAAGTGCGAGTCAAGGCTAGTGGTTTTGTGAAAAGAGTCAAGGTGGTGATAGCCTTGCATAAAATGAAGTACAGCAAAAAAGGCTAGAGTGGATGGGACTGCAATTGAACTTTTAAGAAAAAGGTCACAATGTTGTTGATTAATCAGCTAGGATTTTCAGTGTATGTATGTCTCATGGTGAGATGCTGAGGATTGGCAGAATACCTAGGGACATATGGTAAAGGCAAACCCGAGTGGTCTGCAGGGCCTGGATCTAGATGATAAGGCCTGGCTTCAGTAGATCACACATGATGGCTACAATGGATGTAAGCAAATGAGGCCTTTGGTTTTATGTTCCTTATGCTACCTCATTACATTGGGATGGGCAATTAAGTTTATAAAAAAGTATCTGGAATCAATTTTCAATAAGAGTACAGTATACAAAGAAGAATCACTGATAACTCCGGTAACTGGGAAGGTCTGTGCATACAGTGTGTGTGCATGAAGTCTGCAAAACGGATTGCTTCTCCATATTTCCATACTCTCGTACAGGTTGAACATCACTATTCCAAAAATCCAAAATGCTCCAAAATCCAAAACATTTTGAGCAGCAACATGACGTTACAAGTGGAAAATTCCAAAAACATTATTTTTTCATTGTATTGATATTTCTTTTTTTTTTACTGTTAAGTACTTATGTGTGAATAAGTGTAAGAAAATGATTGCTTATCAGTACCCTAAAAATTCAGAGTCAGGAATGAAGGTGATGCCAAACAACCACAGATTGTCTGCATGGGTGGCTGAGATTGTGACACCTTAGCTTTCTGATGGTTCAGTGTTATACAAACTTCATTCCATGAGCAAAATTATTAAAAACATTGTATAAATCACCTTCAGGTTATGTGTATATGGTGCATATGAAACATAAATGAACTTTGTGTTCAGACTTGGGTCCCATCCCCAAGATATCTCATTATGTATATGCAAATATTCCAAAATATGAAAAAATACAAAATCCAAAACACTTCTGGTCCCAGGCATTTCGGATAAGGGATACTCAACCTGTATATGGATAAAAATATTCAATTTCTCAAGTTCTAATGGGCAAAAATTAAAAAACTGAGATGGATAACTTTAAGAAAGGTGATATGAAAAAGATATATGGTGTTAAGAAATACCAATATTTAGGATTCATGAAATGAAGCCAAGAAAGACATACATAAAATGACAGGTTGGTAAAGATTTATGAAAATATCCTGAAGCTGCAAAGAAAAAATGTACACTATGAAAGAAATGGAGAGATGTGGTGAATGAACTATTCAAGATATGACTTTTTACAATACAGATGCAGGGGGTAAAGATTCCTGACTATATGCAATGCAGATGTTTTGTATTGAGAAGAATAATGAAAGATGTTTCCTCACTTGATGATTAAACTGAGTGTGCACTGTACAATCTAGAGTGATAATAGGAATAGGGACACTGTACAAATGTTTATGATATTTGCGATTAAACAGAAAGGTTGTATACACTTAATATACCTCAGATACCAGTAAACAGGATTGGAGAGTTCTGTTTTATGCACAACTGCCTCTCCAGTTTTATCATTCCTTGTTTCATTTATTCTTTACTTCCTATAGTTTTCCTTTATTGTCCTTTAGTTTTGTAGGAAAGCTGCAAATGAAGTTTTCAATTCTTGAATCTACAATAAAGGTAAATCAAGAACACACAAATGATGGCCTCATTTGCACACATCTGTGTCCCGCTGTCTGTACCATTTTGCATGGTAAGCTGATTTATGTCGTGATACAAACAGAAACTATCATACAGGCTAATTCATATAATGATACTAAGAGAAACAGTCATACAAAGGCTGATTCATAAATGTTCTACAACACAAATTATCATACAAAGGTAACAATAAAAATCCAGTAAACCCAACCAGGAGATGGTTAATTCAATGGCCAAGTTTTCAAATAACAGCTGGATAGAGGCTGGCTGATAAAATGTGTGAAGTAAGAAATTCAATTTCAATAAATAAAATAGTAAGATAACAGTTAATCAAGAAAAAGAAAGACAATGTCACTTGCACAATCATAAAAGACAAGCAAGCAAGATAAAATTAAACTCTATAGTATATTAAATGGAAGTATAGGAGCAGAAAGAGACCAATGATGATATAGTACGAGTATGCAAGAGAGGCACTGCCAATAAAGAAAATGCTTCAAAACCACATCTATTCAAACATGGAAACTGATGAAGGACATAAAGGATGGTACTCAAATTGCCTAAATTACACACGATTACACACGTCACTTCTTGATTAAAAAAAGGGTAGTAAGGTCCCCAAAACTCCTTTGCCAATACATACCTCACCTAAGTATTACAGCTGTCCAATGCTCTTCAAGCCCATTTAGTTGTCCACTATTAGCAAAGATACTTCTTACAATGCTGTATGAAATAACTGAGAAAGGATGAGGATAGCCTATCTCAACAATAAAATGGAAATATCATTGTGCTAAGATATTTCTTACTAATATAATGCCTGATAACCTAAGTAGCACAAAAGATGACCCTTTTTAAGATGATGACCTAACTTTTGGCAGAATAAAATCAGTCACACAGTTCTCAATCATCAAAATTCTAAGATTCCCCCTAAAGTTCAGCATATATGATATTCAAATCACTCTCAACAGTATCTGTCCTGATCATCAGATCATCAGTTAGATGGAAAAAAGAATTTGGTAACATTACCAAATGGGAATGAATAAAGGCAGACAGTATGAATTATGCACATGTGTATATATGTATATGTCTGTGTGTGTATATATATGTATATGTTGACATGTATACGTGTGTATATTTGCATGTGTGGACGTGTATGTATATACATGTGTATGTGGGTGGGTTGGGCCATTCTTTCGTCTGTTTCCTTGCGCTACCTCGCTAACGTGGGAGACAGCGACAAAGCAAAATAAATAAATAAATAAATAAAATAATAAACATTCTAAAATCTTGATTAGTTTGCTCTGACCCAATACTCATCCAATTATACTTGCCAAATCATAACCCATACTGATGTTGCTAAAAACAATAAAGATGTATTGGTTTTTGACACATGCAATATATCATGACCAGTGCAGGTGATCTAGGCTAGTGAGTTACAAATGTACAAAAATGTCAGTAATTACAAGTCCAGCTGTCATTAGTTATGGAGCCTCACACTTTTTTTTTTTTACAAAAGCTACAAGATCTATTTGATGATACTATTTTTGGTAATGCCCTACACATAGCAACTTTTAAGTCAGAACAACATCCTCTTCCAATGTCCTGTGTTGAGTAATCTCAACAGAATCATTTCAAAGATATAACATCTGATTTATCACAATGACTTTTTAAACACCCTTTCATTTTTCACATTTAGTTGGGGCTTTGTTTAGTTCTCCTCTTGTTTGCCTTCATACATAACAGTAATAAGAGTTAACACTCATAACAATATATCCTACCTTATATCCTGTTTTCATCGTTATTTACAATATCTGTATTTTGACAATTACCATTACTTTTATGGATATGATATATTGAGTATAAAAAAAGGCAACAGTTAGGGTAAGCCTCTTAATATTTCTTTTTCCTTCTTTGTAGTTCCTACCAATTCCTCACTTTATGGGAGCACTGTTAGGAGCTCTGAGGTCATGAAAATCATACAGTAGATAAATTCTTTACTTAGCAGCCATGATCTCCAGCTGTGCTTTATTCTTCTTTGATGGCTGATGACATCCCTAAAGATTTTTGTGTCTTTATAGGCCATGTTACTTGCCAAACAATTTACTTTGTATAATAACCAATACTTTCTTCTTGGGCTGGTATACTTTTTGTTTCTGTTTATTCTAAAATAATCACATCATCTCATAAAAACCAGTCTTCACAAACATCCCTTCTAATGGTATAATTTTCAACAATACAAACTACTGTATGAACTCACGCTTCAAGCAGGCTTCTCTTCTGTCTGTAGTTTTCATCATTGATAAGCAACTTCGAATTTTTGCATTTTCACTAATCTTTACTTTACTATTTATCCATTCTATAAGTTCAATCCAACTGTTCACTTATATGAAACCAAAATTGACATTTAGCCCCACAAAGATTATCTGACATTAAATGTTTTCCAAGACAACACATTGTGAACAACTAGCTTGCCATACTTAACTATACAGTAGTCTGACAATGTGTTTTACATGGGAATCCAATTGAACTCCGTAACTGTGCAGTACCCAGAAAAGAAGTCTGGGAGCTATGCATAACTTATGGTTCTTTGGTAGCGGTAAAATTATGAAATGTGTGACATATTCTCTGACACCTGAAAATTATAAGTGTAGAGAACTGTGACGATGTGGGTATAAAATGTTTAAGAGCTGCATCTAAAAAAGGAAATAACATTAATTCTGTTTAATTCTGAGAGAAAAACAACACCATTTTCTGTGACAAGATCCTATTTATTTTCATATCATTTATCACAAAAAATCCGCAACTGATCCGCAACTGAAGGGATGCCATACAGTATCTCGTTTCCCATATTTTCTATCTATAAATATATCTATCATCATTAATTCCACTTCTATCTCCATGAAGTGGATCAAGTGGATGATGGATCCATCATATTTTCAAAAGGGAAAGATTTTTTCCATCACACCCTTCAGTAGTATTTTCATCATACGGTTAAACTGTTTCCTGTACCATTCTCTTTTCTGTACTATTCTAATCAAAGAAGTATTTCGTATGTGGTTTTCTAATGAATATGTTCCTCCTAAAGAATTTATAACAACCCAAATGTGAGCACATTATGTGTGGCTACTCACCAATTTTACTGATGCTTGTATGAAGATCACATTACAGGATTACAAGATAACCTCTTTGGGGAAAATCTAAATAATCAAATTCTTACAGTATGCCCATGAAGCTGAAGTATTACTGAATTTGTGCATGGTCTTTGAATCGGATGTTTACTGTAAATCAATATCACTTTTTAAGGTATTATTCAAAGGAACACAGCACATTGTCAATACACAGACTCTGATTCTGAAAAAGGAAAATGGATGAAAAGTACACTTATATTACAGTAAAATCATAATCTACTGTCTTTTACATTTCAAAACCAGGTCAGTGGATCCTGAGGAAATCCATCTAAAATTCACTTAAGAGAATAAGATGAATGCATGGGCTTAGCCACAGAATTAATGTCATATTAAAAACTAAATCATATGGACATATCACTACAAATCAAATGAATCTAAAAAGCAGAAGTCTAGAATCATCCTTACAAGTAAAGTTAGCAACAAAAAGGAAAATCTACTACAGCAATATAGGAAACTATCTTTTAAAGTTCATGATAATGTTTGAGCTCCACTACCACTTGGGAGCGAGACACCACTTAAAAGTGCACTGCTACTCAAAAGTGATGTACCACTTAGAAGTGATGCACTACTGAGGAGTGATGATCCGCTTGTGACAGAAGTGCCACTGGCATGTGTGGCACCACTCAAAAGAGAGGAAGTGCCAGATGATGTTGTGGAACTTGTTGATGTAGTACTGCTTGATACTTTAGTACTGCTTTGAGAATGCTTGCTGCTGCTGCTATGCTTACTATCTGAGGAACTTGAGAGATTAAGTCCTTGTGGATGATATCCGGGGCTCCCTGCACGAGGCTGCTGCACTATGGTGTATGGAAGGCGTTCAGGGTGTTTTCTTTCCATGTGAGCATTAAAGGTTTCCTGGCGTACGAATTCCAGATTACATGGGACACATGTGAAAGGCTTCTCAATTTTGTGTATCATCTCATGTCGTTGCATCTTGTCCTTTCGAGTGAATGATTTTCCACAATGCTGACAAACAAATGGCCTTTCTCCAGTATGGACAATTGCATGTCTGGTCAGCTTATCTTTCCTTGTATATGCCTTACCACAGATAATACAGACGTAAGGACGTTCTCCAGTATGAATTCGATTATGAACGCGAAGTCCTTCAGACCGAAGAAATCCTTGGCCACATGTATCACAATGGAAAGGGAAATTGTTTGTGTGCGTACGGATATGATTCTTCAATTTGTCACCACGAGAAAGAACTTTTCCACATATATTGCACACTTTCTTTGTGTCCCATCGTTCACCTGAAACATCATACACTATTAATGATCATTATCTATAATTCATAAAAAAACTTTAAATCCAATAGTTTGTGTGAGAATTGTTTTTTACATGCAAGTTGAACAATCCCCTTGTAGTAAGGTAGCACCAGGATTAATTGAAAAACTGCTTCATTTGTTCAAATCCACTCACTTAACTTCTTTCACTACAATCTTCCATCTCCTTGGTTTCCCCCTTCCCTTGTTCCTTCCACTTTTGAGATGTATGGACTCCCGTGGTGTGGTGGTTAGTGTTCCAGGACTAGTGTTCTACCCATGGTCAAGCACTTAGGTTCGAATCCTAGTTGTGGCAGTCAGTCCACCCCTAGGGGTTGGTTGATAAAATGGATACCTGGCTCTGTCTTAGGATATGTATATATGTATAGAGAAAAAGAATACTTCCCATATATTCCCCGCATGTTGTAAAAGGATTCCCATGGATAGAGGAGAAAGAATACTTTGCATGTATTTCCCGCATGTCATAGAAGGTGACTAAATGGGACGGGGATGGGAACGGGAGGCTGGAGACCCTCCCCTTCTTGTATTTCAATTTCAATTTCTAAAAGAGGAAACAGAAGAAGGAGTCAAGCAGGGAGAGCTCTTCCTTAGAGGAGGATCAGATTGGGGTGTCTGAATGTGTGTGGATGTAACCAAGATGAGAAGAAAGGAAAGATGGGTAGAATGTCGAGAAAAGAAACTATGATGTTTTGCCTCTAAGTAAAATAAATCTCAAGGTTTAAGGGGAAAAATGGTATGGAAAAGTCTTAGGAGTAAAGCTAGGAGTTGGTGAGAGGACAAGAGCTAAGAAAGGAGTAGCATCACTCCTAAAGGAGGGACTGTGGGAGTGTGTGATAGAGTGTAAGGAAGTAAATTCTAGATTGATGTAGGTAAAACTGAAAGTGGATGGAGAGAGATGGGCGATTATTGGTGCTTATGCATCTGGTCATGAGAAGAAAGATCTTGAGAGGCAAGTGTTTTGGGAGCAGCTAAGTGAGTGTGTTAGCAGTTTTGGTGCACAAAACTGGGTAATAATGATATATGATTTACATGCAAAGGTGATTAATGTTGCAGTTGAGGGTATAATTGGTGTACATGGGGTATTCAGCGTTGTGAATGGAAATAGAGAGCTTGTGGACCTGTGTGGTGAAAAAAGACTGGTGATTGGGAATCCCTGGTTTAAAAAGAGATATACACAGGCATACGTATGTGAGTAGGAGAGATGGTCAAAGGACATTATCAGATTGCATGTCAATTGATAGGCATGTAAAAGAAGACTTTTGGATGTTAATGAGCTGAGAGGGGCAGATGTTGGGTTGTCTGATCACTTTCTCGTGGAGGCAAAAGTGAAGATTTGTAGAAGCTTTCAGAAAAGAAGAGAGAATGTTGGGGAGAAGAGAGTGGTGAGAGTAAGTGAGCTTGGAAAGGAAACGTGCGAGGAAGTACCATGAGAGATTAAGTGTAGAGTGGCAAAAGGTAAAAGCAAATAACATGAGGGAAGTGGGTGAGGAATGGGATGTATTTAGGCAAGCAGTGATGGCATGTGCAAAAGATGCATTTGGCATGAGAAAGGTGAGAAGTGGGCTGACTAGAAAGGGTTGTGAGTAGTGGGATGAAGAAGTAAAGTTGTTAGTGAAAGAGAAATGAGAGGTCTTCGGAAAGTACTTGCAAGGAAGGAGTGCAAATGACCAGATGTATTAGAGAAAGCAGCAGGAGATCAAGAGAAAGGTACAAGAGTTGAAAAAGAGGGCAAATGAGAGTTGGGGTGAGAGAGTATAATGAAACTTTAGGGAGAATAAAAAGATGTTTTGGAAGGAGGTAAATAATGTGCATAAGAGAACAAATGGGAACATCAGTGAAGGGGGCAAAGGGGGATGTGGTACCAGGTAATGAAGTGATGAGGAGATGGAGTGAGTATTTTGAAGGTTTGTTGAATGTTTGATGATAACAGTGGCAGATGTAAGGTGTTTTGGTCAGGTTGGTGTACAAAGTGAGAGACTCAGGGAGAGTGGTTTATGTAGATCAGAAACAGTAGTAAATGTAAGTGTTGTAATTAAGTTTATTATATTCTGTTCTTATTAATAGAATTCATTGTACAGTATGTATTCGACAGTATTTTAGATTTTCTGGTATATGTATACCATAGTTTTTTCATTGGATTAATATATGGTCCTGTCTCATTAACAACAAACCACCCTAATCTCCATTACTTATATTATTTGATTTACAAGTTTTTGACACATGCAACCATTTTCAAGAATGTAACTGTTGTGTAAATCAAGAGGTTCCCGTACTTTTAGTCAGTCCATTTTCAACCACACTCTCCATAGGTCCAAATATTTTCAGGACACCTTATTCAGCTCTCCGCAGTCATGCTCAGCATACAACCATATCTTTCACCTTATCATTCTGAACACAATCATATCTCTTCAAACCACATACCGTCCTCAAACATTTCATTTTAAACACATCAACCATCTTTTATTCTTTTGCATTCAGAACCCACAACTTATACCACACAGCAGCAATGGGACTACTGTACCATCAGACATACATATCCCTGCCCTCACAAACAGTGACATCTCCTTTTACTCACTCCTCAGGTGCTACAGTTCTATCTGCTACCACATCCACACTCAGCTATCTAAAACACTCCTCTTCCTCCACGTTCTTTCCAATCTAAATCACATTCAAAACTAACATGTCCCATTTTAATTATAATTCACTACCTTACAGCTTCTTTTATACATGCTCTCTATGCACATTCTATGCATGCCTCAAACATTTTGGTCATAGTCCAAGTCTACATTATGACTTGAAAACCCAAAATCAATAAAATCAAGCACTTGTTGATGCTTTTCTGTATGAAAAAGTTGCTAACTGATGCAACAAAAAAAAAACATTTCTGAAATGTCTTTGCATGTATACAGTATGATCATGGTCAAAATGTCTCCTAGGGCAGACAGGAGAATGTGATGTGGTCAAATGAAAACCCTGGTGCAATGGAGCTTATGAGCAACACATTCATTAATATGTAAGATTTATACACATTATTTGAGAAAAAGTAAATTATGCAAAGAGTATGATAAGCAGAAAAAGGTCTTTATCTATTTACCAGAGTTTGATCTGCAAGTAATCACTGACCACATCTAGCACAGATAATCTACTAAAATCACCCTGCACAAGTCTGAATGTTTCATTATCATGCCCTGGCAACCTACAAGTCCATAGTGCATCTGATTTTGTGTATAATATGATACATATGAGAAACAGTTGTCAGTATTATTTGAATGGCCAAATATGCAGGCATAACGATGAATACCATCAATTATAGTCAATTTTGAGCTTCAAAGAATAATTCTGTCACAGACAGCAGTTCTGTGAATTTATAAGAAAGCTGATTATAATTTAGAAAGGGCTCAAAAACTGCCGTTCACAGACCAAAGCAGTGCACCCAGCTGATCCACTATATGTTAATTACAAAATATCTATGTCATATTCTGACATAACATAATACATAGGTTACCTTGTGCCCTTATATCCTGGATTATTATCTGCAAAATATGTGACATTGCAATATTGTTGGTTATTGCTGGTGGTGGATTAATTGACAGCAGATGAAGGGCAGGAGAAGACGGGAAAGCTGAATGTTTGCAGCCGATGTCCGGACATGCCTCCTCATTCTCTACCTGCTGCACTATGCTCCATACACCTATAAATAATTGTCTGCTACAGTATTTATTCTCTGAAACTTAAAACTGAGTGAATTAACCGTATTTGTTATTACTGCTTGCATATTTGGCCATTCAAATAACACTGTCAACTGTTTCCTATGCGTATCATATTATACAAGAAATCAGATGCACTGTGGACAGTTAGGTTGACAAGGCACGATAATAAAACTTTCAGAGTCATGTGCCGTGAGTATAGGGTCTCACACGTCAGTGGACAAACAGGCATCCAATCTCACTAAGGAAATTCTCACTTCAAAGGAGTATATCATCTCCCTAATTGCATAATAATAATAATAATAAGCTTCAGGAGACCCCCAAAATATGGGCATTGGGGTTGCATAAAGATAACAAGAAAGGCTTTTAGCCTCGGCATAAAATTAAGCATTCTCAGACTAACAGCGGTGGAAAACATAAGAAAAAGGAGAAACTGTGTGTAGCATTTATGGACTTCAAAAAAGGCATAAAATAAAGTGGAGAGGAAAGCTCTACAGGATAATGAAACTCTATATGGTATAAATGGAATACTTTTGAGTGCTGCTGAGAGCTTTTATTATTATTATACTTAATCACAGTTTCCCGCGTCAGCGAGGTAGCGCCAGGAAACAGACGAAGAATGGCCCATCCACTCATATACACATATATATATATATATATATATAAATACCCATATATGCACATATACATACAAATACATACACATACACTAAAATTGCAGTGCACAAGATGGAGTGAGCATTTTGAAGGTTTGTTGAATGTGTTTGACAATAGAGTGGCAGATATGGGGTGTTTTGTTCAAAGTGGTGTGAGAAGTGAGAGAGTTAGGGAAAATGATTTGGTAGACAGAGAAGAGGTAGTGAAAGCTTTGCGGAAGATGAAAGCCGGCAAGGCAACGGGTTTGGATGGTATTGCTGTGGAATCTATTAAAAAAGGGGGGTGACTGTGTTGTTGAATGGTTGGTGAGGATATTCAGTGCATGTATAGTTCATGGTGAAGTGCCTGAGGATTGGTGGAATGCATGCATATTGCCACTGTGCAAAAGCAAAGGGGATTGAGGTGAGTGTTCAAATTACAGATGTATAAGTTTGTTGAGTATTCCTGGGAAATTATATGGGAGGGTATTGATTGAAAGGCTGAAGGCATGTACAGAGCATCAGATTGGGGAAGAGCAGTGTGGTTTCAGAAGTGGTAGAGGATGAGTGGATCAGGTGTTTGCTTTGAAGAATGTATGTGGAAATACTTAGAAAAACAGATGGATTTGTATATAGCATTTATGGGTCTGGAGAAGGCATATGGTTGAGTTGATAGAGATGCTTTGTTGAAGGCATTAAGAGTATTTGGTGCGAGAGGTAAGTTGCTAGAGGCAGTGAAAAGTTTTTATCAAGGATATAAGGCATGTGTATGGGTAAGAAGAGAGGAAAGTGATTGGGTCCCAGTGAATGTCAATTTGCGGCAGGGGTGCATGATGTCTCCATGGTTGTTTAATTTGTTTATAAATGGGGTTGTTAGGGAGGTGAATGCAAGAGTTTTGGAGAGAGGGGCAAATATACACTCTGTTGTCGGTGAGAGGGCTTGGGAGGTGAGTTAGTTCTTGTTCGTGGATGTTACAGCACTGGTGGCTGATTCTGTCGAGAAACTACAAAAGCTGATGACTGAGATTGGTAAAGTGTGTGAAAGACGAAAGCTGAGAGTGAATAACAGCAAGGTTATTAGGTTCAGTAGGGTTGAGGAACAAATTAATTGGGAGGTAAGTTTGAATGGAGAAAAACTGGAGGAAGTGAAGTGTTTTAGATATCTGTGAGTGGATTTAGCAGCAGATGGAACCCTGGAAGCAGAAGTGAGTCACAAGGTGGAGGAGGGGCAAAGGTACTGGGAGTGATGAAGAATGTGTGAAAGACAAGAATGTTATCTCAGAGAGACAAAATAGGTAAGTTTGAAGAAGTAGTGGTTCCAACAAAGTTATATGGTTGTGAGGCATGGTCTATAGATAGGGTTGCGCAGAGGAGGGTGGATGTGTTGGAAATGAAATGTCTGAGGACAATATGTGGTGTGAGGTGGTTTGATAGAGTTAGTAATGAAAGGGTAAGAGAGATGTGTGGTAATACACAGAGTGTGGTTGAGAGAGCAGAAGGTACATTGAAATGGTTTGGCTACATGGAGAGAATGAGTGAGGAAAGATTGATAAAGAGGATATATGTGTCAGAGGTGGAGGGAACGAGAAGTGGGAGACCAAAGTGGAGGTGGAAGGATGGAGTGAAAAAGATTTTGAGTGATCGGGGCCTGAACATACAGGAGGGTGATAGGCGTGCAAGGAGTAAGAGTGCATTGGAACAATGTGGTATACCAGGGTCGATGTGTTGTCAATGGATTGAACCGAAGCATGTGAAGCATCTGGGGTAAACCATGGAAAGTTTTCTGGGGCCTGGAAGTGGAAAGGGAGCTGTGGTTTCGGTGTAATACACATGACAGCTAGACACTAAGTGTGAACGAATGTGGCCTTTATTGTCTTTTCCTGGCGCTACCTCACACGTGTGCAGGTGGAAGGGGGGCTGCCGTTTCATGTGTGGCAGGGTGGCGACAGGAATGGATGGGGGCAGCAAGTATGAGTGTGTACATGTATATATATGTATATGTGCGTGTGTGGGCATTCATGGATATACATGGGTAAGTGGGGTGGTTGGGCCATTCTTTCGTCTGTTTCCTTGTGCTACTTTGCAAATGCGGGAGACAACAAATAAGTATAATAAATATATAAATAAATGAATAGATAAATAAATAAATAAATAATATGGGAGGGTACTGATTGAGAGGGTGAAGGCAAGTACAGAGCATCAGATTGGGGAAGAGCAGTATGGTTTCAGAAATGGTAGAGGATGTGTGGATCAGGTGTTTGCTTTGAAAAATGTATGTGAGAAATACTTGAAAAAGCAATTGGATTTGTATGTAGTATTCATGGATCTGGAGAGGGCATATGATAGAGTTGATAGAGATGCTCTGTAGAAGATATCAAGAATATATGGTGTGGGAGGTAAGATGTTGGAAGCAGTGAAAAGTTTTTATCGAGGATGTAAGGCATGTGTATGTGTAGGAAGAGAGGAAAGTGATTGGTTCTCAGTGAATGTTAGTTTGCGGCAGGGGTGCGTGATGTCTCCATTGTCGTTCAATTTGTTTATGGATGGGGTTGTTAGGGAGAGAGCTGGGGAAGTGAGTCAGTTGTTGTTCGCTGATCATACCGCACTGGTGGCTGATTCGGGTGAGAAACTGCAGAAGCTGGTGACTGAATTTGGTAAAGTGTGTGAAAGAAAAAAGCTGAGAGTAACTGTGAATAAGAGCAAGGTTATTAGGTACAGTAGGGTTGAGGGACAAGTCAACTGGGAGGTAAGTTTGAATGGAGAAAAACTGGAGGAAGTGAAGTGTTTTAGATATCTGGGAGTGGACGTAGCAGTGGATGGAACCATTTAAGCGAAAGTGAATCATAGGGTGGGGGAGAAAGTTCTGGGAGCGATGAGAAATGTGTGGAGGTCAAGAATGTTATCTTGGAAAGCAAAAATGGCCATGTTTGAAGGAATAGTGATTCCAACAATGTTATATGGTTGCAAGGCGTGGGCTATAGATAGAGTTGTGTGGAGGAGGGTGGATGTCCTGGAAATGAGATGTCTGAGGACAATATATGGTGTGAGGTGGTTTGATCGAGTAAGTAATGAAAGGGTAAGAGAGATGTGTGGTAATAAAAAGAGTGTGGTTGAGAGAGCAGAAGAGGGTGTTTTGAAATGGTTTGGTCACATAGAGAGAATGAGTGGGGAAAGATTGACAAAGAGCATATACGTGTCAGAGGTGGAGGGAACAAGAAGAAGTGGGAGACCAAATTGGAGGTGGAAAGATGGAGTGAAAAAGATTTTGAGTGATCGGGGCCTGAACATGCAGGATGGTGAAAGGCGTGCAAGGAATAGAGCGAATTGGAACGTTGTGGTATACCGGGGTCGACGTGCTGTCAATGGATTGAACTAGGGCATGTGAAGCGTCTGGGGTAAACCATGGAAAGCTTTCTGGGGCCTGGATGTGGAAAGGGAGCTGTGGTTTCGGTGCATTATTACATGACAGCTAGAGACTGAGTGTGAACGAATGTGGCCTTTGTTGGCTTTTTCTAGTGCTACCTCGCACACATGAGGGGGGAAGGGGTTGTTATTTCATGTGTGGCGGGGTGGTGATGAGAATGAATAAAGGCAGACAGTATAAATTATGTACATGTGTGTATATATAGGTATATGTCTGTGTGCGTTTATATAGGTATACGTTGAGATGTATAGGTATGTATATTTGCGTGTGTGGACGTGTATGTATATACATGTGTATGTGGGTGGGTAGGGCCATTCTTTTGTCTGTTTCCTTGCACTACCTCCCTAATGTGGGAGACAGCGACAAAGCAAAATAAAAAATAAAAAAAAATACATATATATCCTTGGGGATAGGGGAGAAAGAATACTTCCCACGTATTCCCTGCGTGTCGTAGAAGGCGACTAAAAGAGGAGGAAGCGGGTGGCTGGAAATCCTCCCCTCTCATTTTTTTTAATTTTCCAAAAGAGGGAACATAGAAGGGGGCCAGGTGAGGATATTCCCTCAAAGGCCCAGTCCTCTGTTCTTAACGCTCCCTCGGTAATGCGGAAAATCCCTTAAGTTAGCAAAGAAATCATTTCATAGAGTTGAGCCCAAACCTCCCATTGACACCAAGAATCTTTTCGTTCTCCCTTTTAATAATAATTTCACTTTACTTCCCATGTTGTTTAAATCGTTTCATGTAAATGTTGCCTTCAGCAACAATAATACTATAAAGATTATCTTAATCAGTAATTCACCAGAAAATTCTCTTGGATGCATCTATAAAATGCCATGTGGAATTGTGATAAATTTTATGTTGGGCAGACTGGTAAGGATCTTTCTGTTAGACTTAACAACATAAATATGGTATATGAACTGGACAAGAATCAAATGCCTTTTTAATCACGTTAAAAACTATGATCATTGTACTGACTGGAGTAATGCCATCTCTCAGTTATTAACTCTAACTCTATTACCACGACAAATATCATTGAATCTTCTATTATCAAATACACAAAGAATTATCATCTTAATATTAGTGATGGTCTATAAATTAGATAACTTTACTGTTGGTAAAATTTGTAAAATGATAAGTTTATGAATGCTCGTTGTGTCTTGGACAATCGCATGTTTACCAAATAGCATCCTAACTTCGTCTCTTCGATGCATATCGACTGACTTATATTTCGCTCTTGTGACTCCCATGATGATGTGGTTATTACACGAAAGTGCACTCGGGAACTTATCGTGTTTCATTTTCCCTGTCGACTCATAGGAATATCTTGATCACGCGCAAAATTGTGGGGAGATTAGAAAGGGTAGTGAGTGGTGGGATGAAGAAGTAAGATTGTTAGTGAAAGAGAAAAGAGAGGCATTTCAACGATTTTTGCAGGGAAATAATGCAAATGACTAGGAGTTGTATAAAAGAAAGAGGCAGGAGGTCAAGAGAAAAGTGCAAGAGGTGAAAAAGAGGGCAAATGAGAGTTGGGGTGAGAGAGTATCATTAAATTTTAGGGAGAATAAAAAGATGTTTTGGAAGGAGGTAAATAAAGTGCGTAGGACAAGGGAATCATTGGGAACTTCAATGAGGGGGAAGAATGGGGAGGTGATAACAAGTGGTGGTGATGTATTCCTGGGAAACTATATGGGAGGGTATTGACTGAGAGGGTGAAGGCATGTACAGAGCATCAGATTGGGGAAGAGCAGTGTGGTTTTAGAAGTGGTAGAGGATGTGTGGATCTGGTGTTTGCTTTGAAGAATGTATGAGAGAAATACTTAGATAAGCAAATGGATTCGTATGTAGCATTTATGGATCTGGAGAAGGAATATGATAGAGTTGATAGAGATGCTCTGTGGAAGGTATTAAGAGTATATGGTGTGGGAGGCAAGGTGCTGGAAGCAGTGAAAAGCTTTTATCGAGGATGTAAGGCATGTGTATTTGTAGGAAGAGAGGAATGTGATTGGTTCTCAGTGAATGTAGGTTTGTGGCAGGGGTGTGTGATGTCTCCATGGTTGTTTAATTTGTTTATGGATGGGGTTGTTAGGTAGATGAATGCAAGAGTTTTGGAAAGAGGAGCAAGTATGCAGTCTGTTGTGAATGAGAGCTTGGGAAGTGAGTCAGTTGTTGTTCGTTGATGATACAGCGCTGATGGCTGATTCGTGTGAGAAACTGCAGAAGCTGGTGACTGTAGGTACAGTAAGGTTGAGGGACAAGTCAATTGGGAGGTAAGTTTGAATGGAGAAAAACTGGAGGAAGTGAAGTGTTTTAGATATCTGGGAGTGGATGTAGCAGCAGATGGAACCATGGAAGCGGAGTGAATTATAGGATGGGGAGGGGGCGAAAGTTCTGGGAGCTTTGAAGAATGTGAGGAAGTCGAGAACATTATCTCGGAAAGCAAAAATGGGTATTTCTGAAGGAATAGTGGTTCCAACAATGTTATATGGTTGCGAGGCGTGGGCTATCGATAGAGTTGTGAGGAGAAGGGTCAATGTGCTGGACATGAGATGTTTGAGGACAATATGTGGTGTGAGGTGGTTTGATCGAGTAAGTAATAATAGGGTAAGAGAGATGTATGGTAATAAAAAGAGTGTGGTTGAGAGAGCAGAAGAGGGTGTTTTGAAATGGTTTGGTCACATGGAGAGAATGAGTGAGGAAAAATTGAGCAAGAGGATATATGTGTCAGAGGTGGAGGGAACGAGGAGAAGTGGGAGACCAAATTGGAGGAGGAAAGATGGAGTGAAAAAGATTCTGAGTGATCGGGGCCTGAACATGCAGGAGGGTGAAAGGCATGCAAGGGATAGAGTGAATTGGAACGATGTGGTATACTGGGGTCAACGTGCTGTCAATGGATTGAACCAGGGCATGTGAAGCGTCTGGGGTAAACCATTGAAAGTTCTTATTACATGACAGCTAGAGACTGAGTGTGAACGAATGTGGCCTTTGTTGTCTTTTCCTAGTGCTACCTCGCACACATGAGGGGGAGGGATTTTTATTTCATGTGTGGCGGGGTGGCGATGGGAATGAATAAAGGCAGACAGTATGAATTATGTACATGTATATATCTGTATATGTCTGTGTGTGTATATACATGTATACGTTGAGATGTATAGGTATGTATATTGGCGTGTGTGGACATGTATGTATAGACATGTGTATGTGGGTGGGTTGGGCCATTCTTTCATCTGTTTCCTTGCGCTACCTCGCTAAAGCGGGAGACAGCGAGAAAGCACATAAAAATATATATATATATATATATATATATATATATATATATATATATATATATATATATATATATATATATATATATATATATATTTTCATACATATTCACAATTTCCCGCATTAGCGAGGTAGGGTTAAGAACCGAGGAATGAGCCTTAGAGGGAATATCCTCACTCGGCCCCCTTCTCTGGTCCTTAATTTTGGAAAAATTAAAAACAACAGAGGAGGACTTTCAGCCCCGTGTTCCCTTCCCTTTTAGCCGCGTTTACAACACGCAAGGAATAAATGGGAAGTAATCTTTCTCCCCTATCTCAAGGATAATATATATATGTGTACAAGTAGGGAGAGAGAAAAGTGATTGTTTCCCAGTGAATGTCGGTTTGCGGCAGGGGTGCGTGATGTCTCCATGGTTGTTTAATTTGTTTATGGATGGGGTTGTTAGGGTGGTGAATGCAAGAGTTTTGGAGAGAGGGACAAGTATGCAGTCTGTTGTGGATGAGAGAGCTTGGGAAGTGAGTCAGTTGTCGTTCACTGATGATACAGCGCTGGTGACTGATTCGTGTGAGAAACTGCAGAAGCCGGTGACTGAGTCTGGTAAAATGTGTGAAAGAAGAAAGCTGAGAGTAAACTTGAATAAGAGCAAGGTTATTAGGTACAGTAGGGTTGAGGGACAAATCAACTGGGTGGTAAGTTTGAATGGAGAAAAACTGGAGGAAGTAAAGTGTTTTAGATATCTGGGAGTGGATCTAGCAGCGGATGGAACCAGGAACCAATGGTAGCGGAAGTGAGTCACAGGTTGGGGGAGGGGGCGAAGGTTCTGGGAGCGATGAAGATACATGGAAGGTGAAAACATTATCTCGGAAAGCAAAAATGGGTATGCTTGAAGGAATAGTGATTCCAATAATGTTATATGGTTGCGAGGCGTGGGCTATAGATAGGGTTGTGTGGAGGAGGGTGAATGTGCTGGAAATGAGATGTTTGAGGACAATCTGTAGTGTGAGGTGGTCTGATCAAGTAAGTAATGAAAGAATAAGAGAGATGTGTGGTAATAAAAAGAGTGTGGCTGAGAGAGCAGAAGAGGGTACATTGAAATGGAGAGAATGAGTGAGGAAAGATTGACAAAGAGGATATATGTGTCAGAGGTGGAGGGAACAAGAAGTGGGAGACCAAATTGGAGGTGGAAGGATGGAGTGAAAAAGATTATGAGCGATTGGGGCCTGAACATGCAGAAGGGTGAAAGCCATGTAAGGAATGGAGTGAATTGGAACGATGTGGTATACTAGGGTCGATGTGCTGTCAGTGGATTAAACTAGGGTATGTGAAGAGTCTGGGGTAAACCATGGAAAGTTTTGTGGGGCCTCGATGTGTAAAGGGAGCTGTGGTTTCGGTGCATTACACATGACAGCGAGAGACTAAGTGTGAACGAATGTGGCCTTTGTTGTCTTTTCCTAGCACTACCTCGCGCGCAGGGGGGGAGGGTTGTCATTTCATGTGTGGTGGGGTGGCGACGGGAATGGATGAAGGCAGCAAGTATGAATATCTACATGAGTATATATGTATGTATACTTGAAATGTATAGGTCTGTATATGTGCATGTGTGAATGTTTATGTATATACATGTGTATGTGGGTGGGTTGGACCATTCTTTCATCTGTTTCCTTGCGCTACCTCGCTAACGCGGGAGACAGCAACAAAGTATAATAAAATAAATAATTATATTTATATCTTAGACAGTCGTTCCCTCTAGGAACTCCTACCATGGAGTTGTCCAGAGTAGAAGTCTCGACTTACCACTACTCTTATAAACGTTCTTGCATATATCAATCCACACACAGCCTTCCCTCATTTCTCTCCCTCCAGAACTCTTCCATTCTATTTCCCTATGTCACCGGTGGTTTTCTCTCATACCCTTTAATTGTACACTCTCCTTGCATTCTCTCCACAAACCCAAATAACCTCAATGTATTGCATTTCATCAACTCTACCAATCCACAATTCATTCCCCTCACATTCCATGCTGTAACACATTTCTCATACACCCCCCTCATTACTTTCTTCATCCTTCACATGCTCCTCTCAAATACAATATTTCCACAGCCTGAATTCTCGACTTTTGTGATTCATCCCACATCCATGTTTCGGCTGCATAGGTGAGGGTCTAGAGGACTATGTCAGCCTTTAATCCTTTCTTCACTTCAATACTTACACCTCTCCCCTTCACTATATAATGGGACCCAGTGGTTCTTCCATCCTGCATCGCTCTCTACCTTATCTCTCCTTCCATATCACCAAACTTACAAAACTTTTCGGCTAAATGCTTAATTTCTATCATCTCTTCCAGTCTTTCTCCCCCTAAGTATAACAAAGTTTGGTACAATTTCTTATTTCACTCCTATTATAGGGCTTTGCAAAATCTATAATTTCATTCTGTTTCCTTTCAAACACCATTACTTCACTTTTCCTCGCGTTTACCTTCAATCACCTACACTTATCCACATCATAAAATAAACTTACAACCTTCTGTAACTCATCTTCATTCCTAGCAAACAGCACTCCCAGTAAACAGGCTTGTCACTAGGCAACATACGTTGCCACTACACTCCAATTCTACACCCCTTTTCCCTAGTTTTGTTTCCATCTCTCTAATCACCCTATCTGTACATACAGTAAAAAGCCACCATGACATCACACAGCCCTGCCTCACACCCACATGTATACCGAAACTTTCACTAAACTCTCCATCCAAACTTATACATGCATTTGCTCAGCGTCACTCACCACAAACAGCACTCCTAGTAAACAGGCCAGTCACTAGGCACCATACCTCACCAATACACTCCATTTCTACACCCCTTTTCCCTAGTTTTGCTTTCATCTCTCTTATCACTCCATCTGTACACATGATAAAAAGCCACAGTGACATCACACAGCCCTACCTCACACCCACATGTGTACTGAAACTTTCACTCAACTCTCCATCCATTCTTACAAGTGCATATGATCATATAACTCCACATGATTTAAATCTTCAATGTATTCTGTCATGCAAAACAGAAATCCATGTAAACTAAAATGCAAGCACAAATACTGACATACATATATACATACCTTATTCAACTAGTGTAAAACAAACAAGAAAAAACACAATGGTGTACTTATACTGTATATCTGGTTGTGCTAGGTGGCTTATGTCAATTGGTGATATGCACCCTTCGATGCCTCACAGCAGCAACATAAAAATCTGCATCCCAATGAGTTCTCTGTTTTTATCAAAGATAAGTACTCTCTTCACTGCCACAGTTAAAATATGAAACACCTTATTCTCGTATTTCCAAAAATATGCTCCATACCTAGTGATCACAGGCAATGGGCACGGGATCATAAACCAGCCACAGTGAAAGGGTTAATGATGAATATTACATAAAATATTTAGCAATGAGTAAATGAGACCATTTCTTTCTCTATTCCTGGTGCTACCTCGCTAACATGGGAAATGGTAAATATGCATGAAAAACTTAGTAGTATGAAGGGAATGTTCAACAAAGAAAAATAAATACCTGTATATAGAATGAGGTGACATATATGTGCTGAAAGACACATATTAGAGCGGGCATAAACAGCAGTTGGAAGGCAGGCAGTAAGGAGGGCAAAGGCATTGTGTTTCAAAAGGGTATAAGCATATACAGCATGCAAAGCTACTTGGTAATGTTATTTCTGGAGGAAGTTGTACATGGTCACCCTTCAGCATCACAATAAACAGCATGGAGGATGCAAGTAAAAAAATCAACATACAGAAATAAATTTTCTTTCCAATCCAAAAGCAAAGTGGTGCATATTGTATCCTACCAAAATATAAAGGTTACTGTTGACTTACGCTTCATCAAAATTTGCCTCTCTAAACACCTCTCCAAAAGGAAATGGGGGAAACCTTAGCAGCTGAAGTAAGAGAGGTATGGCAGCACAAAGAGATAAAGAGCAGAAACATGAGGATGTGACAATAATACTACTGAAAATCTGTGATCAAATAAAAAATAATATTCTGTGATAGAGCTAAATAATCAAGTGATCTATGAATGGGATGGAAGGCCAAATGGTGAAGAATTTTCCGAGACCAAAATTCATCTTTGTCAGTGCTCCTACAGCTAGGTCCAGCAACCTTCTGAAACCCAATGATCATCATATTTTGTGGGAAAAAAATTATGGCTACCTACTATTTTTGGCTTTATGGCTATGATGAGCCATGTTAGTGGACAATGGTGTGAGGGCTACTGACGGAGATGGAGTCTTGGTTTCATCCCTCTCATCCTCGTCTTTGACCTCTGATTTGACCTTTGTCGAATCAGCAGGAGGTTTAAAGGCAGACTGTAAGTTTAACTGGTTGGTGCTTGTGTTATATGTACTGTGACTGCTGCTAGTATGGTTACTGCTTCCTGTGATTGGAATCAACTGGAAAGAGCCTGTAATAAAAAAAAATTACAAATTAGCTTGGAGCCTTGAGGGTCTTTCAAAACTACTACCAATATGTCCTGCAAGAAGACCGATACTGTAACTTCCCCATCAGGGTGGCACAATAAAACACAGCCACAACTGTCCCTTTAAAGTGGTATTAGTTACTGTTGGTCGCCATCCCTATATCCCTGGGTTTGAGAATCAGATCTATAATGAAGACTGGTAAGCCTTGTAAAAGCTTCTTTATCGATCAAATTTGATCATTCACTGTGGAAAGTAAAAGCACCCAATTTTGGTAAGGAAGCACGACCTACTCTTTACCCACTGTAACTGACAGTCCCATCATACGTGATCAGAGCCATAATCATAGGAAAATCATTGTCATGCAAGAAATCTAATTGAGATTTCTGCTGTATTCAATATATGTAGCTTGGGCCTCCAATTTTTGGAGCTCTGGGAATGAGTTAAAGTAAAGGGGTCATTGGATATTGGAAATATAAAACTGCAGCACTCTGAGCACCACAGATGTCACATCTTATTTATAATTTTTCAACCTTTTAACAACACCTCCCTTGATAACCTCCAATTGCAGAGAAGACTGGACTTCATGTAGATCTACAATCCATGCTTTTGCATCAAAATCTGAATTTCAACTGATCTACAGTAGTGATGCAAGACACCAAGACCTCCTACAACAACTTCAAATGAGTTCTTCAGATACCCTTCAGCCATGGAATGGAGAGGATATCACAAGACGAAAAAGTGTAGAGGAAACTGAGTAGTATTTGCAACGCAGTGATAACGTAGTGATAAGGAGTTTAGCGATCCAGATGATACTCTATCTAATGATACAAATCTATTTGATGATGACAAAAATAAACAAGTGTATCAAAACACTAAACATATAACGTGGTGAAGGTTGCTGGACTTTGCTTGCCTGTGGTTATGCTGTGGGTGAAAAGTCATCTTCAGTGAAGATGCATCACCAAGTGTAATCTCAGCAAACTCCATACTCCTAAGGAATCCATCCTTTCCCTACTGTTGATAATCAAACAGCCCTAGAGCTGCAGGAGCCTCAGGAGAAGAGGTCCTGGGTTTATATGATAAAATAAATGACAAGGGGCAGGAGCGAGGGACTGGACTTCCCCACTTCTTGTAATTCAATTCCGAAAAGATGGAACAGAAGCTAAGCAAGGAGTGCTCTTCCTTCTCAAAGGTTCAGGCTAGGGTGTTTGAATGTATGTGGATGTAATCAAGATGAGAAGAAAGGAAAATATGTAGCTTGTTTGAGAAAAGAAATCTAGATGTTCTGGCTTTGAGTGAAACAAAGCTCAAGGATAAACGGGAATACTGGTTAAGAAATGTCTTTGGGATAAAATCAGGAGTTGGTGTGAGGGGAAAAGCTAAGGAAGGGGTAACACTACTGATGAAGCTAGAGTCATGGGAATGTGTGAAAGAATGTAAGGAAGGAAGTTCCAGAATGATGTGGGTTAAAATAAACATGCATTGTGAGAGATGGATGATTATTAGCGCTTATGAACCAAACCATGAGAAGAATGATGATGAGGCATGAGCGCTTTGGAAGCAGGTAAATGAGTCTGCATCAATTTTTAATGCATGAGAATGGGTATCAGTGATGGGTAATTAAATACAAAAGTGAGTAATGAGGCAGCTGAGGGAACACAGGGTAACTGACATCGTGAATAAGAATGGTAAACAGCTTGTGGAGTTGTGTGCAGAAAGAGAACTGATGATCAGGAATACCAGGTTTAAAATGGGAGACATACATAAGTATACATGGGTGAGTACAAAAGATGATAAAAGTGCATTATTGAATTACACACTAATTGACTGGCATGCAAAAGACAGATACTTGGATGTGAATATGTTGCTGGTGGGAAGTCTCATCATTACCTAGTAAGGGCAAGGGTGAAGATTTGAAGAGATTTTTGGAAAAGAGGATATGAAATGAGTGTGAAGAGAGGGGTGAATGAAAATGAGCTTGGAAAAGAGAAGTGTGTAAAGAAAATCCAAGAGAGATTAGGTGCAGAATGGCAAAAAGTGAGAGTGAACAAAGTAAGAGTGGGTGAGTAAAGGGAGATATTTATGGAAGCTGTGCTGGCATGCATAAGAAGTGTGTGACATCAAAAGGTGGGATGATGAAGTAAAGTTGATTGTGAAAGAGAAAAAAAGAGATGTACAGGAGGTACTTACAGGGAAGGAATACAAAAGACTGGGTGATGTACATGAAAAAGTGGCAGGAGGTTAAGAGGAAGGTGCTAAGGCTGAAAAAGGGGCTCATAAGAGGTAGAGTGAAAAAAGTATCAGTAAACTTCAGGGAAAAGATGTTTTGGAATGTTAACAGTGTCAAAAATAAGAGGACAAATGGGAATATCAGTGAAGGGAGTAAGTAGGGAAGCGGTAACATGTACTGAAGAGGTGATGAAGGGATGGAATATTTTGAAGGATTGCCAAGTGTTTCAATGATAAAGTGGCATTTGTAGGGTGTATGGGATGGTTAGGTATGCAAAGTTAGAATCAGGGAAAGTGGTTTGGTGAAGAGAGAAAATGCACTGAAGGCCTTACATAAAATGAGATTTGGTAAGGCAGCTGGAGTGGATCGTAATGAAGTCAAGTTTTTTGAGAAAGGGGTTACTGTGTTGCTGATTGATTAGGATTTTCAACAAGGATTTTTTGGAGAGCATGTATTCCTCAATAAGCTCAGACTTGGACAGGATATCTCAGTAGGGTACAATAAATCTTGTTAAGTTTAATGCCTCCAAGAACCAGTCCTTACCCATTTCTCAATAAAAAAAATCCTCACAACTCTCGTCTTTCCTATGACGGTTCTGTAATTCCACCTCTTGACTCATTGAACATACTTGGTATTACGATAACATCTATGCTTTCTTGGAAACCCCACATTACAGGAATAGCTAAGTCTGCCTCTAAGGAAACTGGGTGTCATGTTAATATGTCAAAACTCCTCTCTTCTGAACAGTTGCTCCATTTATATAAACAAGGGAAAGATTCATCCTTGTATGGCATATTACTCTCACAACTGGGGTGGCTCTAGCTCCACATCTTTCCAAACGTGACCACCTTGCTCAACACCACAATGTTGGATCACTTTCTCTCTTCTATAGGTATTACTCTGGTTTTCACTCTAATGAGCTGGCTGCTTGTGCACCCCATCACTATACCCTGCTCACTCAAATCTGGTAGCTGGAGCCTTGAAAAGTTTGAATCACTTTCTCTTTTCTGTAGGTATTACTCTGGTTTTCACTCTAATGAGCTGGCTGCTTGTGTGCCCCATCATTATATCCTGCTCACTCAGATCTGATAGCTGGAGCCTTGAAAAGTTTGAATTAAGAGCGCTGATTGGTTAATACAACACTTTGGAGCGTGGTAAATCTACAGCTCTTCTTAACACATTTACATTTATAACTGTAAATTGCATGCAAATTAAGCAGCCAGTTTAAATATGGAATCATGTCCGAAGCTTAAGAGGTAAAAAATAGCATAAAAAGTTTACCGTTATCAAAGAAAATTAAAGTTGATTATCAAGTCTTATAAAATATGAATGACGTTCGAAGCAAATGTGGGCATGTAGATGTTTTCAATCAAAAAGATTACGTGCTTTGTCTCACAAGACAAAAGTGCCAAATGTATGGACTCGTACTGTAAATATTGGTTATCTGCCAGTTTTCATTATTCTGTACATAATCATTATTTGCCAGTTTACATAATTTTTTGTAATGATTTGTCTGGCTTTATTTTACATGACTTACAGAAAAAATAGCTTACTCCTCATTATCTAGAGGTTTTTCATTGTTTATTTTGTACCTTTTTACTGTAATATGATATTCTGAGAACCTTTTATCATAGCATGATGTAACAGACTTGAACGGTGTCACGAACAGATAAGGTTTACGCAACAGGTGGATGAGCCAGAGAAGTGTTATTACAACTGTCAGATTTTCAAGTCTTAACCAGCAGTAATTATATCTGATAATCATAAAATATCAAGAAATATTTTAGATATATCCTAATTAATGCAGTTCCTTGATCTGTCTAACTGTAAGTAAATCAATAAAAAGCAATAAAAAGTATGCTAGACTGTTACAGCAGTCTGACCGGAGCCGGGTCGCCATCCTCTGGCAGAAAATGTTCCAGCGGCGGACAGTCATTGTCGTCTGTTTGTGTCCACCCATAGTAGCTAAGCTTTGTGTCAACCCAGCTATCAGGTCTGGGTGAACAGGGTACAGTTAGACCACACTGCTGCATCACATGATTATTGTGTGGCATTTTCTCCAAAATTCGTAAATACTTTCCCTTGAACACTCACTTATATCCCCTCTGCTTTGTACAATGGCACTATGCATGCATTCCACTAATCCTCAGGCATCTCACCATGATCCATACATAAAAAGAATATCCTTACCAACTAATCAACAATAGTCACCCCACCCCCTTTCTTAATGAATTCAACTGCAATACCATCTAAACCTACCGCCTTGTCGGGTTCCATCTTCTGCAAAGCTTTCACTACCTCTTCTCTCTAAACCAAACCATTCTCCCTGACCCGCTCACTTCACACACCACCCTAACTATAACACCCTACATCTGCCACTCTAACGTCAAACCTTCAAAATACTCACTCCGTCCCCTTTTCGCTTCATCACTACCTGTTATCACATCCCCCTTGCCCCTTTCACCAATGTTCCCATTTGTTCTCTTGTCTTACATACGTTATTTACTACCTTCCAATACATCTTTTTATTCTCCCTAAATTTTAATGATACTCTCTCACCCCAACTCTCACTTGCCCTTTTTTTCAACCCTTGCACCTTCCTCTTGCCCTCCTGCCACTTTTTTTTTTCTATACATCTCCCAGTCATTTGCACTGCTTCCTTGTAAGTATCATCCAAATGCCTCTCTTTTCTCTTTCACTAACAACTTTACTTCATCCCACCACTCACTACACCTAATCAGCCCACCTCCCACCTTTCTCATGCCACATACATTTATTGCACATGCCATCACTGCTTCCCTAAATACATCCCATTCCTCACCCACTCCCCTCAAGTCATTTGCTCTTACCTTTTGCCATTCTACATTCAATCTCTCCTAGTATTTCCTCACAAACGTCTCCCTTCCAAGCTCACTTACTCTCACCGCTCTTCTCCCAACATTTTCCCTTCTTTTTGAAAACCTCTACAAATCTTCACCACCTTCACAAGATAGTGATCAGGCATCCAACCAGCTTCCCCTCTCAGCACATTAACATCCAAAAGTATTCCTTTTGCACACCTATCAATTAACACGTAATTCAATTGTGCCCTTTGACCATCTCTCCTACTCACATACATTAAGAAATGTCTTGGGAGTAAAATTAGGGGATGGAGAGAGGACAAGAGCTAAGGGAGGAGTAGCACTACTCCTGAAGCAGGAGAAATGGAAGTGTGATAGTGTTAGGAAGTAAATTCTAAAGTGATGAGGGCAAAACTGAAAGTGGATGGTGAGAGATGGGTAATCAATGCTGTTTATGCTACTACCTATGAGAAGAAAGATCATGAGAGGTAAGTGGTTTGGGAGCAGCTGTGTATGTGTGTGTCAGCAGTTTTGGTGCACAAGACTGGATATCTGTGATGGGTGATTTAAATGCAAGAGCAAGTAGTGTGGCAGTTGAGGGTATAACTGGTGCACATGGGGTACTGTGCTATGAATAGAAATTGTGAAGAGCTTGTAGAGTTGTGTGCTGAAAAAAGACTGATGACAGGGAACACCTGCTTTAAAAAGAGGAATATACACAGGTATACATGTGTGAATAAGACAGATGGTCAACTGGCACTATTAGATTACATATTAAGCAATAGGCATGTAAAAGAAAAACTTTTGGATGTACACCTGCTAAGAGGGGCAGCTGGCGGGATGTCTGATCACTATCTTATGGGGCAAGGATGAAGATTTGTAGAGGTTTTCGAAAGAGGAAATGATGTCAGGAGAAAAGAGTGGTGAGAGTAAGTGAGCTTGGAATGGAGACTAGTGTGAAGAAATATCAGCAGAAATTGAGTGTAGAATAGCAAAAGGTGAGAGTAAATGAAGTGAGGGGATTGAATGAGGAATGGGAGGTATTTACGGATGCAGTGATGGAATAAGCAAGAGTTGCATGTGGCATGCAAAAGGTGAGAAGTGGGCAGATTAGAAAGGTTACTGAATGTTGGGATGAAGAAGTAAAGTTGCTAATGAAAGAGAAAAGACAGACACCTGGATGGTACATATAGGGAAGGAGTGCAAATTAAAGTGGCTGCAGGTCAAGAGGAAGGTGAAAGGGATGAAAAGAGGGCAAATGAGAGTTGGGGTGAGAGAGTATCATTAAACTTTGGGGGGAATAAAAAGATGTTTTGGAAGGAAGTAAATAATGTATAAGACAAGAGGAAAAAAGAGGAACAATGGTATATCTATTATTTATTTATTTTGCTTTGTCGCTGTCTCCCGCGTTAGCGAGGTAGCGCAAGGAAACAGATGAAAGAATGGCCCAGCCCAACCCCATACACATGTATATACATACACGTCCACACATGCAAATATACATACCTATACATCTCAACTTATACATATATATACACACACAGACATATACATATATACACATGTACATAATTTATACTGTCTGCCCTTATTCATTCCCATCGCCACCCTGCCACACATGAAATAACAACACCCTCCCACCTCAAGTGCGTGAGGTAGCACTAGGAAAAGACACAAAGGCCACATTCGTTCACACTCAGTCTCTAGCTGTCATGTAATAATGCACCAAAACCACAGCTCCCTTTCCACATCCAGGCCCCACACAACTTTCCATGATTTACCCCAGACACTTCACATGCCCTAGTTCAATCCACTGACAGCACGTCGACCCTGGTACACTACATCGTTCCAATTCACTCTATTCCTTGTACGCCTTTCACACTCCTGTAGGAGGCATGTTCAGGCCCCGACAACTCAAAATCTTTTTCACTCTATCTTTCCACCTTCAATTTGATCTCCCAATTCTCCTCGTTCCCTCCACCTTCGACACATATATCCTCTTGGTCAATATTTCCTCACTAATTCTCTCCATGTGACCGAACCATTTCAAAACACCCTCTTCTGCTCTCTCAACCACACTCTTTTTTATCACCACACATCTCTTTTACCTTAATATTACTTACTCGATCAAACCATCTCACACCACATATTGTCCTCAAACATCTCATTTCCAGCACATTCACCCTCCTCCGCACAACTCTATCCATAGCCCACATCTCGCAACTATATAACATTGTTGGAACCACTATTCCTTCAAACATACCCATTTTTGCTTTCCGGGATAATGTTCTCGACTTAAACACATTCTTCAATGCTCCCAGAATTTTCGCCCCCTCCCCATCCTATGATTCACTTCAACTTCCATGGTTTCATCTGCTGCCAAATCCACTCCCAGATATCTAAAACACTTCACTTCCTCCAGTCTTTCTCCATTCAAACTTACCTCCCAATTGACTTGTCCCTCAACCCTACTGTACCTAATAACCTTGCTCTTATTCACATTTACTCTCAGCTTTCTTCTTTCACACACTTTACCAGACTCAGTCACCAGCTTCTGCAGTTTCTCACATGAATCAGCCACCAGCACTGTATCACCAGCGAACAACAACTGACTCACTTCCCAAGCTCTCTCATCCACAGCAGACTGCATACTTGCCCCTCTTTCCAAAACTCTTGCATTCACCTCCCTAACAACCCTATCCATAAACAAATTAAACAACCATAGAGACATCACACACCCCTGCCGCAAACCTACATTCACTGAGAACCAATCACTTTCCTCTCTTCCTACATGTACACATGCCTTACATCCTCGATTAAAACTTTTCACTGCTTCTAACAACTTGCCTCCCACACCATATATTCTTAATATCTTCCACAGAGCATCTATATCAACTTTATCATATGCCTTCTCCAGATCCATAAATGCTACATACAAATCCATTTGCTTTTCTAGGTATTTCTCACATACATTCTTCAAAGCAAACATCTGATCCACACATCCTCTACCACGAATGAAACCACACTGATCTTCCCCAATCTGATGCTCTGAACATGCCTTCACGCTCTCAATCAATACCCTCCCATATAATTTACCAGGAATACTCAGCAAACTTATACCTCTGTAATTTGAGCACTCACTTTTATCCCCTTTGCCTTTGTACAATGGCACTATACAAGTATTCCGCCAATCCTCAGGCACCTCACCATGAGTCATACATACATTAAATAACCTTACCAACCAGTCAACAATACAGTCACTCCCTTTTTTAATAAATTCCACTGCAATACCATCCGAACCCACTGCCTTGCCGGCTTTCATCTTCCGCAAAGCTTTTACTACCTCTTCTCTGTTTACCAAATCATTCCCCCTAACCCTCTCACTTTGCACACCACCTTGATCAAAACACCCTATATCTGCCACTCTATCATCAAACACATTCAACAAACCTTCAAAATACTCACTTCTTGTTATCACCTCCCCATTAGCCCCCTTCACTGATGTTCCCATTTGTTCCCTTGTCTTACGCAATTTATTTACCTCCTTCCAAAATATTTTTTTTATATTCTCCCTAAAAATTAATGATACTCTCTCACCCCTACTCTCATTTGCCCTCTTTCTCACCCCTTGCACCTTTCTCTTGACCTCCTGCCTCTTTTTTTTATACATCTCCCACTCATTTGCATTGTTTCCCTGCAAAAATCGTCCAAATGCCTCTCTCTTCTCTTTCACTAATAATCTTACTTCTTCATCCCAACCACTCACTACCCTTTCTAATCTGCCCACCTCCCACACTTCTCATGCCACAAGCATCTTTTGCGCAAGCTATCACTGCTTCCCTCAATAAATCCCATTCCTCCCCTACTCCCCTTACTTCCTTGTTCTCACCTTTTCCCATTCTGTACTCAGTCTCTCCTGGTACTTCCTCACACAAGTCTCCTTCCCAAGCTCACTTACTCTCACCACTCTTTTCACCCCAACATTTTCTCTTCTGAAAACCTCTACAAATCTTCACCTTCGCCTCCACAAGATAATGATAAGACGTCCCTCCAGTTGCACCTCTCAGCACATTAACACCCAAAAGTCTCTCTCTTGCACACCTATCAATTAACACGTAATCCAATAACGCTCTCTGGCCATCTCTCCTACTTACATACGTATACTTATGTATATCTCTCTTTTTAAACTAGGTTTTCCCAATCACCAGTCCTTTTTCAGCACATAAATCTACAAGCTCTTCACCATTTCCATTTACAACAATGAACACTCCATGTACACCAATTACTCCCTCAACTGCCACATTACTCACCTTTGCATTCAAATCACCCATCACTATAACCCAGTCTTGTGCATCAAAAGTACTAACACATTTATTCAGTTGCTCCCAAAACACTTGCCTCTCATGATCTTTCTTCTCATGCCGAGGTGCATGTACACCAATAATCACCCATCTCTCTCTGTCCACTTTCAGTTTTACCCATGTCAATATAGAGTTTATTTTCTTACACTCTATCACATACTCCCACCACTCCTGTTTCAGGAGTAGTGCTACTCCTTCCCTTGCTCTTGTCCTCTCACTAACCCCTGACTTTACTCCCAAGACATTCCCAAACCACTCTTCCCCTTTACCCTTGAGCTTCGCTTCACTCAGAGCCAAAACAACCAGGTTCCTTTCCTCAAACTTACTACCTATCTCTACTTTTTTCTCATCTTGGTTACATCCACACACATTTAGACACCCTAATCTGAGCCTTCGAGGAGGATGAGCACTCCCCGCGTGACTCCTCCTTCTGTTTCCCCTTTTAGAAAGTTAAAATGCAAGGAGGGGAGGGTTTCCAGCCCCCCGCTCCCTTCCCCTTTAGTCGCCTTCTACGACATGTGATGAATGCGTGGGAAGTATTCTTTCTCCCCTATCCCCAGGGATAAAACACTGGTACACTGGTAACACTGGTAAACACCGGTAAACACTGGTACACTGGTAAAGGGAGAAAAAGGGAAAGTGATAACAGGTAGTGATGAGTGAGGAGGAGATGGAATGAGTATTTTGAAGGATTGCTAAATGAGTTTGATGATAAAGAGGCAGATGTAGGGTGTTTTGGTTGGGGTGGGATGCAAAGTAAGAGAGTTATGGAGAGTGGTTTGATGAAGAGAGATGAGACGATGAAAGCCTTGTGTAAGATGAAATGTGGCAAAGCAGCTGGAGTGGATGGTACTGCTGTAAAATTCATTTAGAAACAGGGCGACTGTAATGTTGATTGGTTGGGAAGGGTACTCAGTGTATATATGGATCATGATGTACCTGAGGATTGGCAGAATGCATGTAGAGTGCCACTGTATAAAGGCAAAGGGGATAAAGGTGAGTGTTCACACTACAGATGTATAAGTTTGTTGAGTATATCTGGTAAGCGGTACACGAGGGTGTTGAATGAAAAGGTGAATGCATGTAAAGAGCATCAGATTGGAGAGGAGCAGTGGGGTTTCAGAAGTGGTAGAGGATGTGAATCAAGTGTTTGCTTTGAAGAATGTGTGAGAGAGATACTTCGAAAAACAGATGGATTTGTATGTGGCATTTATGGATTTGGAGAAGGCATATGATGGGGTTGATAGAAATGCATCTTGTCTTGCTTATAAATGGTGGGAGGTAAGCTGCTAGCAGTGAAAAGTTTTTATCAAGGGTGTAAGGGGTGTGTACCAGTAGAAAGAGAAGACTCACTTCCAAGTGAAGGTTTGTCTGCATCAGGGGTGTGTGCTGTCACAATGGTTGTTTAATCTGTTCATTGATGGGGTGATGAGGGAGGTAAATGCACGAGTCTTGGAGACAGGGTGCATATGCCGTATGTGGAGGATGAAAGGGCCTGGAAAGTGAGTCAGTTGTTGTTCGCTGATGATACAGCACAGTTGGTTGATTTGAGTGAGAAATTGCTGAATTTTGTGACTGTTTTTGGAAAGTGTATGAAAGGAGAAAGTTGAGAGTGAATATAAACAAAAACAAGGTTATTATGTTCAGCAGGGTTGAAGGACTAATTAGTTGGGTTGTATGTTTGAAAGGGCAAAAATTGGAAGTGAAGTGTTTTAGATATTTGGAAGTGGACTTGGCAGCAAATGAAACCATGGAACCAAGAGTAAGTTAGAGGATGATCGAGGAGGCGAAGTTTCTGGGAGCGCTAAAGAATGTGAGGAAAGAGAACATTATCTGGGTGGGAACAAATAGGTATGTTTGAAGGAATCATAGTTCCAACAATAATATGTGGTTTGTTTGTTTTTTATGTTGAATGCTCCAGTCAAAGACAGAAGTCTACATCAAAGCCAGACCTACATTCAAGTATACAGAGAATTATGAAACAGAAAAAGGAAAGATAAGGGAAAGTATTTATGAATTTTGGAGGAAGTGAAAGACCTGTCTTTTGAAATATGCCAGGTCATAGTTATTGGGAAAAAAATGAGAATGAGAAAGAAGAGATTTCCAAAGCTTCAACATGTAGGGAAAAAAGCATATATCATAACAGCCCATCCTTGAGTTGCCGATGGCCTCACAATAATCATGTGAAGCAGAAGATTGCCAAGCACTGCATGGTCTAGCTAGTGATTAGGGCACACAAGAAGCCTGCTCTCAGGAGCAAAAACCAAAGTAATACCTATAGAAGAGGGAAAGTGAACCAACATTGTGCCATTGGGCAAGGGGGTCAAGTATGGAAGTTAGCCTGGGCCAGTTTATAAGTCAGATCCCTTTCAAATCAACTCTGTCATATAAGCGTACAGAGCTAGAACCAACCCAAATGTGAGACTAGTACTCCATACGAGAACAAATCAATCCCTTGTATAGATGGAGCAACTGTTCAGAGATAAGTTTCAACATCTAAATAGGACACTCAGTTTCTTTGAGGCAGACTCAGCTATTCCTGTAATGTGTAGTTTCCAAGAAAGAGTAATACCTAGTATGCTCAGTGAGTCAAGAGGTGGAATTACAGAACCATCAAAGGAAAGGCAAGAGTTGTAAAGAGTTTTTGACAGAGATGGGTAAAAACTGGGTTTTGGAGGCATTCTAAAAAGATTTTGTCTATCCCCCTAAGAAATTCTGTCCACATCTAAGTTTATCAAGGATGCTGTGACAAGACAAGATGCAGATCTAGTGAGAAAAAAGGGAGCAGGATTGAAAGTTGTGGTTGAATACAGTGTTAAGTCATCAATGTATATGTGCATTGGATTATTTGTGGAGATGAGGAAATCATTGAAAAAAAGGATGAAAAGTGTAGGGGACAGGACAGAACCCTGAGGGATACTGCTGCTGACAGAGGAAAGAGGGAGGCTGATCCATCAACAACCACAGAGATAAATCGGTCAAAGAGGAAGCTATATATTAAGGAGTAAAGTGAGGGAGGGAAGCCAAAAGAGGGGAGCTTAGAGATGAGACCCTGATGCCACACCCTGTCAAAAGCCTTTAATATGTCAAGGGCAGCTACACATGACTCCCCAAAATCTTTCGGGAATGATGACCAGACATTAGAGAGATAGGGAAAAATATCAACAGTGGATCTCACCTTACAGAAGCCATACTGGTGAGTCAAAGACTGTGATGTTCAAGGTGTTAAAGAATATGAAAGTTGAGGAGGGATTCAAAGACCTTGGAAATGGTAGATGTCATGGCAATAGGCCAATAGTTAAAGGGGTCAGAGCAGTCACCCTTCTTAGGGATGGGATGTATCAATGCATGCTTCCAAGGAGAAGGAAAAGTTTTGGTTTTTAAACAGAAACAGAACAGACGAGCAAGCACAGGAGCAAGTTCGGAGGCACACTCTTTCAAAACATGGGGATGGATGCCATCAGAACTATAAGCCTTGCTTGTGTCCAGAGAAAGAAGCACTTTTCGGAGAGTCCAATAAGAGATTACAGGAAAAGGTATATGATCAGTAAGAGGAGCATTGGAGGGTGAAAGAATGTCAGGGTCATCCAAGGTTGAGTTAGAGGATAAATGGGAACAAAAGAAAGTTGCTCTGTCTAAGGGAGAGACAGCTATAGTACCATCGGAATGGAAGTGAGGGAAAGGTAGATCAACAGAAGTTATCAGAGATGCCCTTAGCTACAGATCAAAAAGACCTATCAGTGGATGATGAGGAGAAGCTATCGCACTTCCTTTGAATAATGGAATAATCTGCCTCAAGGATAATGTGCTTGCAGTGATTACGAGCAGTGTTAAAAGCGAGGCATATCTACAAATAGGGTTGTGCGGAGGAAGGTGAATGTGTTGGAAATAAAATGTTTGAGGATATGTGGCATGAGGTGGCTAGATCAAATAAGTAATAAAAGGGTAAGAAAGTTATGTGGTAATAAAAAGAACGTTGTTGAGAGAACAGAAGAGGTTGTGTTGAAATGGTTTGGACACATGGAGAGAATGAGTGAGGAAAGGCTGATGAAGAGGATTTATGTGTCAGGAAACTCGGAGAAGGGGGAGACCAAATCAAAGATGGAAAGATGGAGCAAAAAAGATTTTAAGCAATCAGGGCCTGGACATACAGTGATTGGGGCCTGAGCATATAGGGGGTGAAAGGCATGCGGAGGGGAGATTGATCTGGAACGAGGTGGTATACTGGGGTAGGTGTGCTATCAATGCATTGAACCAGGGCATGTAAAGCAGCCGGGGTAAACTATGGAAAGTTCTTGTAGGGCCTGGTTGTGGAGAGGGAGCTGTATTTTCAGCGCATGACAGATAGAGATTGGATTTATGCACATACCACCTTTCTTTGGCTCTTTCTGGTGCTACCTCACTAACATGGGACACAGCAATCAAGTATGAAAAAAAACTTTCATACATATTCACCATTTCCCGCTTTAGCGAGGTAGCGTTAAGAACAGAGGACTGAACCTAAGAAAGAAAATCCTCACCTGGCACCATTCTCTGTTCCTTCTTTTGGAAGGAGCAGCAGGGGCCTGGAAATCCAGCTCCCCCAGCTCCCTCCCCTTTCAGTCGCCTTCTACAACACACAGGGAATACATGAGAAGTATTCTTTCTCCCCTATCCCCAGGGATGAAAAAAATATATATATTTTCCTAATTGTTCTTCATTTCTTGCTTTGGCAAAGGAGTGCCAAGAACAGAAGAGAGGTACTATTCACTCACATCCATTCACTAGCTGTCATGTGTAACGTGTAACATACCAAAATAACAGCCATCTATCTACAACTAGGCTCTATAGGCCTTTCTGTGGTTTCCCTTCACCCTAATTCACTCAATACCATGCACAAATTTTGACTTCTTGCATGTTCATGCTCTGTTCACAAAGATCTATTTTTACTTCATCCTTCCATCCCAAAGTTGGTCTCCCCTTTCTCCTTGTCCCCTCTACTTCTGACATATATTTATATCCTCTTTGTCAACTTCTCCTCACTCATTCTGTTCATATGGCAAACCCCTTTTCAGTGCATGCACTTCAGCTCCCTCAAACACACTCTTATTATTGCCACACCTCATTCTCTCTCCCTTTTATCACTTACTCAATCAAACCACCTCACACCACATGCTGTCCTCAAACATCTAATTTCCAACACATCCTCCCTCTTCCACACATTCTCATCTGCCCATGCTTTGTATCCAACATCACTGAGACTACTATACCTTCAAACATACCCATTCTTGCCCTCCCAGATAACCTTTCTCTCTTTCCATACATTCCTCAATGCTCCTAGAACCTGCATCCCCTCACCACCCTATGATTCATTTCCACTTCCAAAGTTCCAAATATGGCTTGACTCTATAAATGGACTACATATCACTGCACTTTACAAACATGGGCAACTTGACTGCACTGTTTTGTTAATCTTCAGGGGAAAAGATGATCATAAGCATACATGATCAATTATGGTAGATCTATCATACTGACTGATTCTAAAATGTCTTGGTTAACCCTACCCAATTAACATCTGATCATAAAATGAGTTTGACGTAATATTTTTTTGCAAGTTAAGATAACCTTACATAGCAAGCAATTCTCAAATTTCTTTATCTAATCACCGTAGTTGCTAATTACTGTAAACAAGCTTTTGAACACGTGTGATTCGTGATATTAGATCCCTCATACTAGTCCCAAAATCCTTATAAATAACCTCTTGAGTGGATGTCCTTATGCACTTCTGTTTTTTAATCCTTAAACACTGAGAATCACCATGTTAGGACTTACATAACAGGTCTCAGAAGTCATAATATGAAGCCTAATGTTAGTGGACTTTTGTCAAGCCCCCAACAATATTTTGGCATTTGTATGAGTGCTAAATAGAATTTTGATCACTACAGATGCTTATTTCAGAGATTACCACTCACAGGAAGCAATTCTGGATTGTAAACATAAGTGTAAATAAACATATGTAAATGTGGAAGTATATGTATAACTATCTATCTATAAATATATATATATATATATATATATATATATATATATATATATATATATCTATCTATCTATATTGATGATGCCTGTTCCAACTGGAAATCCCTCAAAAGGGTAGCTATGGCAACATTCTCCATAACTATAGAACTCCAGAGCCACTTGGCCTTAGTGCCTCACCTTTAACAGGCCACAGGCCGAGGGCAAGTCTAGCACTATATACGGATACGTGTAAATAGTAAGTATAAATAGTGATAAGTGCATTTAGAGAGTATACATCACAAGGGTCATCCCATCACAAAAACTTCTCCCTCCTTCCTTCCTCATTTGCTTCTACTGGGTGATCTTGTATTAGCTTAAGCACTTTATCATGCCAGTGTAAGTTATGTCAGCTGACTTGTATGTACATATCCTTTATTTCCACATATTTCTTTTACTTCATAATGAGAAACAGAAAATATGAAACCTTATTTTCTCTGATCAAATCATGACAAGTCACCCAGCATTTAAAGGTTAATCAACAAGTGACTCTCTCTTGATAGTACTGCACTTCTTTTACAACTGCATTAAAGCTATGCACTGCACACTTCCATGAATCTCTGAAGACAGTAGGGTCATGTAGGAGGCATGGCAATGAAAGGATGATGATAAAGGTAAATGAAAGTATAGCTTATGGACACTAAAGAAAGTTATATATGCAATGAGTGAATCATTTAGAGTTAATGCCATTTCAGAAGACGTTACTGGAGCAGCAGTTTCTGACTGTGCGTACTAGTCAGTCTGTGTGTAAAGGTGATGTGTATGGAGAAGTCACACTTTATATACCTACAAAATGTGCAAAGTGATAAAAGAGGCAAATATATCAGAGTGGAAGAACTTGTTTGTAGGTGAACTGAGAGGCTACATACAATTGATACACCACATGTATATGGGAATAAAGTAAAAAAAAAAAAAAAAAAGTACAAAATGAGACATAGACATCACAAAACCATAAAAAGGGCATACATGCAAACTTCCATTAATGTTACTCAACGAAATGCACAAACTGAAGCAATTTTGCCTATTACCTTGCATTTTCATCACCATTACCAAATAAAAACATCCATGATCTACAAAGATCACAGACAACAAAATAACAGCATAAGAAACTCACTGTTACCAATTGCAAACTCATGACCATGACCTGCTACAGCTTGACGAGGAGCATACCACGGGTTTGGTCCGTGGTCCAAGCCACTAAGAAAATGATCCATACCTCAGGCCTGCAAGTTACAAAGGGTTATGGTTATATACTAAGCCAATCTCAAAAGACCAGAGATAAAATCTAAAAGTTATTCTAATATGCAAATGACAAAATATCTACTGTTTGCATCTGGGTTCAGAATACTTTAATCAATATAACTGGCTGACAACAAAAGAAATAATAAGAAAGAGATGACCACCACAATTTCTATCTTATTTCCGGTCCTTTAGAAAGTATACTTTGATGCTGAAGCGCCACATACTGAGATCTGCCATATATTCTTATCCACACCATCCCTCATGCACTGCTTTTTTAACCTCCATTCTTTTTATTTTCCTACTTCAATGATCTGATTTCCTCCATATCTTCACACTTTCCTAATTCAGCCTTTCTTCTATTTTCAAATTATATAAACTCAAAATATTCCTTGGAAAATTGTGATATCAAAGCATGTGAAAAATACAATATAATCAATCTACATCTCTCATGTCTGTTCCCTCCAGGAACTCCCTCAAAGGGGTGGCCATGGCAAAAGTCTCCATTACTAGTGTTACTGGTGAACTCTAGTATTACTTCTTAGCCTTTATAAATGTAGAAATATGCTTGTTAAGAGACCTGGGTAGTTCAAATAAGGTTAAGCCCACTTTAAACGCAGAATATTGTATCAATATTGACACAAGCAAAAAGAAACATGCATCACATTTCATCTTGTCAAACATCATTATTCATATCATATATTATACTTTGTTGCTGTCTCCCGCATCAGCAAGGCAGTGCAAAGAAACAGATGAAAGAATGGCCCAACCCCACATACACATGTATATACATACATGTCCACAAACGCACATATACATACCTATACATTCCAACGTATACATGTATATACATACACAGACATATACATATATACACATGTACATAATTCATACCTGCTGCCTCTATTCATTCCCGCCGCCACCCTGCCACACATGAAATGACAACCCCTTTCCCCCACATGCGAGCGAGATAGCGCTAGGAAAAGACAACAAAGGCCACATTTGTTCACACCCAGTCTCCAGCTGTCATGTATAATGCACCGAAACCACAGCTCCCGTTCCACATCCAGGCTCCACAAAACTTTCCATGGTTTACCCCAGACGCTTTACATGCCCTGGTTTAATCTATTGACAGCACGTCAACCCCAGTATACCACATCGTTCCAATTCACTCTATTCCTCGCACACCTTTCACCCTCCTGCATGTTCAGGCCCCAATCACTCAAAATCTTTTTCACTCCATCTTTCCACCTCCAATTTGGTCTCCCACTTCTACTTGTTCCCTCCACCTCTGACACATATATCCTCTTTGTCAATCTTTCCTCACTCATTCTCTCCATGTGACTAAACCATTTCAAAACACCCTGTTCTGCTCTCTTAACCACACTCTTTTTATTACCAAACATCTCTCTTACCCTTTCACTACTTACTCAATCAAACCACCTCACACCAAATATTGTCCTCAAACATCTCATTTCAAACACATCCACCCTCCTCCGCACAACATTACCAACCATATAAGATTGTTGGAACCACTATTCCTTCAAACATAGCCATTTCTGCTTTCTGAGATAATGTTCTCGCCTTCCACATATTTTTCAACGCTCCTAGAACTTTCACCCCATCCCCCACCCTGTGACACTTTCGCTTCTATGGTTCCATCCACTGCCAAATCCACTCCCAGATATCTAAAACACTTCACTTCCTCCAGCCTTTCTCCATTCAAACTTACTTCCCAATTGACTTGTCCCTCAACCCTACTGTACCTAATAACCTTGCTCTTATTCACATTTACTTTCAGCTTTCTTCTTTCACACACTTTATCAAACTCAGTCACCAGCTTCTGCAGTTTCTCACCCGAATCAGCCACTAGTGCTGTATCATCAGCAAACAACAACTGACTCACTTCCCAAGCTCTCTCATCCACAACATACTGCATACTTGCCCCTCTCTCCAAAACTCTTGCATTCACCTTCCTAACAACCCCATCAATAAACAAATTTAACAACCATGGAGACATCACGCACCCCTGCTGCAAATCGACATTCACTGAGAACCAATCACTTTCCTCTCTTCCTACTCGTACACATTCCTTACATCCTCGATAAAAACTTTTCACTGCTTCTAACAACTTGCCTCCCACACCGTATATTCTTAAAACCTTCCACAGAGCATCTCTATCAACCTTATCATATGCCTTCTCCAGATCCATAAATGCTACATACAAATCCATTTGCTTTTCTAAGTATTTCTCACATACATTCTTCAAAGCAAAAACCTGATCCACACATCCTCTACCACTTCTGAAACCACACTGCTCTTCCCCAATCTGATGCTCTACACATGCTTTCATCCTCATTATACTTCAATCTATTTCCTTGTTCATTCTTATATATGCATGGGCAAAACATACTTTTCATATACTGATGATATGGTGTCAAAAACTTTATCAATTGTGATGAAAGCAAAGCTAGTACACACTGAGCCTCTTTAAATCCAGCAACCTTGGAACCTGGCCACTGCAAAACCACAGAAGATGCCAGAAAACAGAAATTGACACGGTACCCCTGACCTCTTCTAGTCTTGCCAGCTCACTCAACATCCATATTGTAGTGTTATCAAAGGTAGAATGAATCTAAAAGAGGAAATGATACAACCAGTAAATGTTTCAAACAAGGTTTCATCATTACATTACAAGAATCTCCTGATGGAGACTCCTCAGTATCTTGGGCAAGGGTTTTTAGTGGCATACGACTCCAATACAGGGCAGAATCGTCAGCATTATACACCTGTTCTGGGGATAAATTTTGTACTGCCACTAACTATGCAACTTTGTTGCAGCTTTGTGACGAGTAATTAAAGTAATTAAAGTTCTCAGTGACTCGTTACTACTGCTGTTTTACTGTTATCATCAAGGCAGCCAGCCTATGCTGTGTCAGTCCCAGCCTGGCAACCAGCTCATACACTCTCTCTCTCTCTGCATGTATTATGTTGGTTGTTCAGTAGAGAATTGGAGATTTTATTGACTTTTAATATGACCTTGCACTACTAGCTTCTGTGTCAACACCATGCTTTTCCTCCCATACACTGTGCTGAAATTCCATGTCTCTACTTAAACTTGTGTAACCATCCTTGCAAATATTCAGTCATAGTCTTGCTTTCGGTCTCTATGAAAAACTTCGGCCTGCTCGGTAAGCATCTCCACAGAAATGCTTACACCTTCATTACATCGGAGATTAAACCACTTTGCAAGTGCACTGTCTAATTCTGCACTGGCACCTTTCAGTCTTCTGAAACTTTAGAGTTTTTGGCTTTCATTTTCAGCAAAAACTGAAAAGAAGAAATTAACAGGACTGTTAGTCAGCTCAACTAGAGCGTAAACAGATTTTGGCACCTTAGTGCTGCTTACAGCACTGCCCTGGTGGCAAATCCACAAACTAATGGCAGTAGATTCAAAACATTCCAGACCATGAGAGTTACTGGACCACAGAGCACCATATTAAAGAGGTGCAACCTGTACACAACAGAATCAACCTGAAACAGTGGCGAGGGAACAAGGTGTATTGCCGGCATGTTTACCTGTGCGTTTACCACCCATGGTCTTGTGTCAGTTAAGGCAATATACAGAGCATGTGTTTGCTTAATGTGGAAGTAGGAAAAGTTTTTTGATGGTTGTGGAGCAAAGTTCCTTTACATGGGAAATGCAATAAACTGTTTTTGTACTACATCAAATACAGTTCCTTCAATTTTGCTATTTATTTATAAATTTCTTTCGGATTTCTCCTATTTAACATTCTAATGATGAATCACAATGATTCTTCAGTATCTGGGTGATGATTCAAATGAATTATCTATATTTTCTGTTTATCCATAATTTTTGCCTTTGATAGATGTAGATATGAACCATTCTCCCCACTGCTCAAAAAATATTTCATAACCAGGTATGAGGGTTAAGAATTCTCATGTTCCACAACGAGCAAAAAGACTAAGGTGGGAAAAAGTAAAGGCATTTTGTTGTACAGATTCTGTCGTATCAAATCAAATCATGTATATGTATTTCCTTAATCCTTTGGCCACAAATTACAATAGAAGTTATATACACAACATTCCTTCACATCATGAAAAACCACTATCGTCAAAAGCTGTCAAAAAATGTATGGAGGAGAAAGTGTGATAGGGTGGATGTATATGATATGTTATGTACCTTGGCAGCAGATGTATGTGATTGGGGATTAGGCAAAAGATATCATCCTTCCTTTATTCAAAGGAAAAAGTGGATGCATGTGACATGTTATGTACCATGGAAGCAGACATATGTGCCTGGGGACTGGGTGAAAGATATTATCTTTCCTCTATTCAAGGGAAAAGGTGCTACAGGTGTATGTAGCAAGTACAGGGAATAGGTGTGTTAAAGTATACCAAGAAAAAGTGTAAGCTAGGGTGTTAACTGATTGAGTGATGAAAGTGACTGAATACAGAATAAGTGAGGAGCATGAGGGTTTTAGGAAAGACAGGGAATGCATTGATCAGATTTTTGCTATGAGAATGACTGTGGAGAAATATATAGTGACAGGCAAGAGGCATACACAGCTTTTATAGATCTGGAGAAAGTGTATGACAAGAGTCAACTGGAATGCTAAATTGTGTTAAGGATATATGGAGTAGGAGGATAAATAATGGATGTTGTGGAAGCCTATACAGGAGCTAATGCAGGCGTAAGAGTAGATGCACAGTTGATCAAAAGTTTTGGTATACATAAGGGAGCAAGGCAAGGCTGTGTATCACCGTGGCTTTTTAATGTATATATTTATATATCAATTTATTATACTTTGTCAGTGTCTCCCACATTAGCGAAGTAGTGCAAGGAAACAGACGAAAGAATGGCCTAACCCATCCACATACATATGTATATATATACACGTCCACACACACACATATACATACACATATATATAGATGAGAAAAAAGGAGAGATAGGTAGTATGTTTGAGGAAAAGAACCTGGATGTTTTGGCTCTGAGTGAAACGAAGCTCAAGGGTAAAGGGGAAGAGTGGTGTGGGAATGTCTTGGGAGTATAGTCAGGAGTTTGTGAGAGGACGAGAGTAAGGGAAGGAGTAGCACTACTGAAACAGGAGTGGTGGGAGTATGTGATAAGAGTGTAAAAAGTAAACTCTAGATTGATATGGGTAAAACTGAAAGTGGATGGAGAGAGATGGGTGATCATTGGTGCATATGCACCTGGGCATGAGAAGAAAGATCATAAGAGGCAAGTGTTTTGGGAGCAGCTGAGCAAGTGTGTTAGTAGTTTTGATGCACAAGACCGGGTTATAGTGATGGGTGATTTGAATGCAAAGGTGAGTAATGTGGCAGTTGAAGGAATAATTGGTGTACATGGGGTGTTCAGTGTTGTAAATAGAAATGGTGAAGAGATGTGCTGGAAAGAACTGGTGTTTGGGAATACCTGGTTTAAAAAGAGAGATATACATAAGTATACATACGTAAGTAGGAGAGATGGCCAGAGAGCATTATTGGATTATGTATTAATTGATAGGTGCGTGAGAGACCTTTGGATGTTAATGTGCTGAGAGGTGCAACTGGAGGGATGTCTGATCATTATCTTGTGAAGGCGAAAGTGAAGATTTGTAGAGGTTTTCAGAAAAGAAGAGAGAATGTTGGGGTGAAGAGAGTGGTGAGAGAAAGTGAGCTTCGGAAGGACACTTGTGTAAGGAAGTATCAGGAGAGACTGAGTACAGAATGGAAAAAGGTGAGAACAAAGGACATAAGAGGAGTAGGGGAGGAATGGGATGTATTTAGGGAAGCAGTGATGGCTTGCACAAAAGATGCTTGAGGCATGAGAAGCATGGGAGGTGGGCAGATTAGAAAGGGTAGTGAGTGGTGGGATGAAGAAGTAAGATTATTAGTGAAAGAGAAGAGAGAGGCATTTGGACGATTTTTGCAGAGAAATAATGCAAATGACTGGGAGATGCATAAAGAAAACAGGCAGGAGGTCAAGAGAAAGGTGCAAGAGGTGAAAAAGAGGGCAAATGAGAGTTGGGGTGAGAGAGTATCATTAAATTTTAGGGAGAATTAAATGATGTTTTGGAATGAGGTAAATAAAGTACGTAAGACAAGGGAACAAATAGGAACATCAGTGAAGGGGGCTAATGGGGAGGTGATGACAGGTAGTGTGATGTGAGGAGATGGAGTGAGTATTTTGAATGTTTGTTGAATGAGTTTGATGATAAGAGTGGCAGATATAGGGTGTTTTGTTCGAGGTAGTGTGCAAAGTGAGAGGGTTAGGGAGAATGATTTGGTAAATAGAGAAGAGGTAGTAAAAGCTTTACGGAAGAAGAAAGCTGGCAAGGCAGCGGGTTTGGATCGTACTGCAGTGGAATTTATCAAAAAAGGGGTGACTGTATTGTCGACTGGTTGGTAAGATTATCTAATGTATGTATGACTCATGGTGAGGTGCCTGAGGATTGGTGGAATGCTTGCATAGTGCCATGGTACAAAGGCAAAGGAGATAAAAGTGAGTGCTCAAATTACAGAGGTATAAGTTTGTTGAGTATGTGATAGAATGTAAGAAAGTAAATTCTCGATTAATATGGGTAAAATTGAAAGTTGATGGAGAGAGGTGGGTGATTATTGGTGCATATGCACCTGGGCATGAGAAGAAAGATCATGAGAGGCAAGTGTTTTGGGAGCAGCTAAATGAGTGTGTTAGCGGTTTTGATGCACGAGACCGGGTTATAGTGATGGGTGATTTGAATGCAAAGGTGAGTAATGTGGCAGTTGAGGGAATAATTGGTATGCATGGGGTGTTCAGTGTTGTAAATGGAAATGGTGAAGAGCTTGTAGATTTATGTGCTGAAAAAGGACTGATGATTGGGAATACCTGGTTTAAAAAGCGAGATATACATAAGTATACTTATGTAAGTAGGAGAGATGGCCAGAGAGCGTTATTGGATTACGTGTTAATTGACAGGCGTGCGAAAGAGAGACTTTTGGATGTTAATGTGCTGAGAGGTGCAACTGGAGGGATGTCTGATCATTATCTTGTGGAGGCTAAGGTGAAGATTAGTATGGGTTTTCAGAAAAGAGGAGTGAATGTTGGGGTGAAGAAGGTGGTGAGAGTAAGTGAGCTTGGGAAGGAGACCTGTGTGGGGAAGTACCAGGAGAGACTGTGTACAGAATGGAAAAAGGTGAGAACAATGGAAGTAAGGGGAGTGGGGGAGGAATGGGATGTATTTAGGGAATCAGTGATGGATTGCGCAAAAGATGCTTGTGGCATGAGAAGAGTGGGAGGTGGGCTGTTTAGAAAGGGTAGTGAGTGGTGGGATGAAGAAGTAAGAGTATTAGTGAAAGAGAAGAGAGAGGCATTTGGACGATTTTTGCAGGGAAAAAATGCAATTGAGTGGGAGAAGTATAAAAGAAAGAGACAGGAGGTCAAGAGAAAGGTGCAAGAGGTGAAAAAAAGGGCAAATGAGAGTTGGGGTGAGAGACTATCAGTAAATTTTAGGGAAAATAAAAAGATGTTCTGGAAGGAGGTAAATAGGGTGCGTAAGACAAGGGAGCAAATGGGAACTTCAGTGAAGGGCGTAAATGGGGAGGTGATAACAAGTAGCGGTGATGTGAGAAGGAGATGGAATGAGTATTTTGAAGGTTTGTTGAATGTGTCTGATGACAGAGTGGCAGATATAGGGTGTTTTGGTCGAGGTGGTGTGCAAAGTGAGAGGGTTAGGGAAAATGATTTGGTAAACAGAGAAGAGGTAGTAAAAGCTTTGCGGAAGATGAAAGCCGGCAAGGCAGCAGGTTTGGATGGTATTGCAGTGGAATTTATTAAGAAAGGGGGTGACTGTATTGTTGACTGGTTGGTAAGGTTATTTAATGTATGTATGACTCATGGTGAGGTGCCTGAGGATTGGCGGAATGCGTGCATAGTGCCATTGTACAAAGGCAAAGGGGATAAGAGTGAGTGCTCAAATTACAGAGGTATAAGTTTGTTGAGTATTCCTGGTAAATTATATGGGAGGGTATTGATTGAGAGGGTGAAGGCATGTACAGAGCATCAGATTGGGGAAGAGCAGTGTGGTTTCAGAAGTGGTAGAGGATGTGTGGATCAGGTGTTTGCTTTGAAGAATGTATGTGAGAAATACTTAGAAAAGCAAATGGATTTGTATGTAGCATTTATGGATCTGGAGAAGGCATATGATAGAGTTGATAGAGATGCTCTGTGGAAGGTATTAAGAATATATGGTGTGGGAGGCAAGTTGTTAGAAGCAGTGAAAAGTTTTTATCGAGGATGTAAGGCATGTGTACGTGTAGGAAGAGAGGAAAGTGATTGGTTCTCAGTGAATGTAGGTTTGCGGCAGGGGTGTGTGATGTCTCCATGGTTGTTTAATTTGTTTATGGATGGGGTTGTAAGGGAGGTAAATGCAAGAGTCCTGGAAAGAGGGGCAAGTATGAAGTCTGTTGGGGATGAGAGAGCTTGGGAAGTGAGTCAGTTGTTGTTCGCTGATGATACAGCGCTGGTGGCTGATTCATGTGAGAAACTGCAGAAGCTGGTGACTGAGTTTGGTAAAGTGTGTGGAAGAAGAAAGTTGAGAGTAAATGTGAATAAGAGCAAGGTTATTAGGTACAGTAGGGGTGAGGGTCAAGTCAATTGGGAGGTGAGTTTGAATGGAGAAAAACTGGAGGAAGTGAAGTGTTTTAGATATCTGGGAGTGGATCTGTCAGCGGATGGAACCATGGAAGCGGAAGTGGATCATAGGGTGGGGGAGGGGGCGAAAATTTTGGGAGCCTTGAAAAATGTGTGGAAGTCGAGAACACTATCTCGGAAAGCAAAAATGGGTATGTTTGAGGGAATAGTGGTTCCAACAATGTTGTATGGTTGCGAGGCGTGGGCTATGGATAGAGATGTGCGCAGGAGGATGGATGTGCTGGAAATGAGATGTTTGAGGACAATGTGTGGTGTGAGGTGGTTTGATCGAGTAAGTAACGTAAGGGTAAGAGAGATGTGTGGAAATAAAAAGAGCGTGGTTGAGAGAGCAGAAGAGGGTGTTTTGAAATGGTTTGGGCACATGGAGAGAATGAGTGAGGAGAGATTGACCAAGAGGATATATGTGTCGGAGGTGGAGGGAACGAGGAGAAGAGGGAAACCAAATTGGAGGTGGAAAGATGGAGTGAAAAAGATTTTGCGTGATCGGGGCCTGAACATGCAGGAGGGTGAAAGGAGGGCAAGAAATAGAGTGAATTGGAGTCATGTGGTATACAGGGGTTGACGTGCTGTCAGTGGATTGAAGCAAGGCATGTGAAGCGTCTGGGGTAAACCATGGAAAGCTGTGTAGGTATGTATATTTGCGTGTGTGGACGTGTGTATGTACATGTGTATGGGGGGGGGGGGGGGTTGGGCCATTTCTTTCGTCTGTTTCCTTGCGCTACCTCGCAAACGCGGGAGACAGCGACAAAGTATAAAAAAAAAAAAAAAAAAAAAAAAAAAAAAGTTTGTTGGGTATTCCTGGTAAATTATATGGGAGGGTATTGATTGAGAGGGTGAAGACATGCACAGAACATCAGATTAGGGAAGAGCAGTGTGGTTTCAGAAGTGGTAGAGGATGTGTGGATCAGGTTTTTGCTTTGAAGAATGTATGTGAGAAATACTTAGAAAAGCAAATGGATTTGTATGTAGCATTTATGAATCTGGAGAAGGCATATGACAGAGTTGATAGAGATGCTCTGTGGAATGTATTAAGAATATATGGTGTGGGAGGCAAGTTGTTAGAAGCAGTGAAAAGTTTTTATCGAGGATGTAAGGCATGCGTACGTGCTCTTATTCACATTTACTCTCAACTTTCTTTCACACACTTTACCAAACTCAGTCACCAGCTTCTGCAGTTTCTCACATGAATCAGCCACCAGCGCTGTATCATCAGCAAACAACAACTGACTCACTTCCCAAGCTCTCTCATCCACAACAGACTGCATACTTGCCCCTCTTTCCAAAACTCTTGCATTCACCTCCCTAACAACCCCATCCATAAACAAATCAAACAACTATGGAGACATCACACACCGCTGCCGCAAACCTACATTTACTGAGAACTAATCACTTTCCTCTCTTCCTACACGTACACATGCCTTACATCCTCGATAAAAACTTTTCACTGCTTCTAACAACTTGCCTCCCACACCATATATTAATACCTTCCACAGAGCATCTCTATCAACTCTATCATATGCCTTCTCCATCCAGATCCATAAATGCTACAGACAAATCCATTTGCTTTTCTAAGTATTTCTCACATACATTCTTCAAAGCAAACACCTGATCCACACATCCTCTACCACTAATGAAACCACAATGCTCTTACCCAATCTGATGCTCTGTACATGCCTTCACCCTCTCAATCAATACCCTCTCATATAATTTACCAGGAATACTCAACTAACTTATACTTCTGTAATTTGAGCACTCACTTTTATCCCCTTTGCCTTTGTACAATGGCACTATGCAAGCATTCCGCCAATCCTCAGGCACCTTACCATGAGTCATACATACATTAAATAACCTCACCAACCACTGAACAATACAGTCACCCTCTTTTTTAATAAATTCCACTGCAATACCATCCAAACCCGCTGCCTTGCCGGCTTTCATCTTCCGCAAAGCTTGTACAACCTCTTCTCTGTTTACCAAATCATTCTCCCAATCCTCTCACTTTGCACACCAACTTGACCAAAACACCCTAACTCTCATTTGCCCTCTTTTTCACCTCTTGCACCTTTCTCTTGACCTCCTGCCTCTTTCTTTTATACATCTCCCAGTCACTTGCATTTTTTCCCTGCAAAAATCGTCTAAATGCCTCTCTCTTCTCTTTCACTAATAATCTTCCTTCTTCATCCCACCACTCACTACCCTTTCTAATCTGCCCACCTCCCACACTTCTCATGCCACAAGCATCTTTTGCACAAGTCATCACTGCCTCCCTAAATACATTCCAATCCTCCCCCATTCCTCTTACGTCCTTTGTTCTCACCTTTTTCATTCTGTACTCAGTCTGTCCTGGTACTTCCTCACACAAGTCTCCTTCCCAAGCTCACTTACTCTCACCACTCTCTTCACCCTGGGGATAGGGGAGAAAGAATACTTTCTACGTATTCCATGCGTGTTGTAGAAGGCGACTAAAAGGGGAGGGAGCAGGGGGCTGGAAATCCTACCCATCTCGTTTTTGATTTTCCAAAAGAAGGAACAGAGAAGGGGGCCAAGGGAGGATTTCCCTCAAAGGCTTAGTCCTCTGTTCTTAACACTACCTCACTGACATGGGAAATGGCGAACAGTATAAAAAAAAATATATAACTATTTAATTATTTATTTTGCTTTGTCGCTGTCTCCCGCGTTTGCGAGTTAGCACAAGGAAACAGATGAAAGAAATGGCCCAACCCACCCCCATACACATGTATATACATACACGTCCACACACGCAAATATACATCTATACCTATACCTATACATCTCAATGTACACATATATATACACACACACAGACATATACATATATACACATGCACATAATTCATATTGTCTGCCTTTATTTATTTCCATCGTCACCTCGCCACACATGGAATAACAACCCCCTCCCCCCTCATGTGTGCAAGATAGCGCTCGGAAAAGACAACAAAGGCCCCATTCGTTCACACTCAGTCTCTAGCTGTCATGTAATAATGCACTGAAACCACAGCTCCCTTTCCACATCCAGGTCCCACACAACTTTCCATGGTTTACCCCAGATGCTTCACATGCCCTGGTTCAATCCATTGATAGCACGTCGACCCCAGTATACCACATCGTTCCAATTCACTCTATTCCTTGCACGCCTTTCACCCTCCAGTCAACGATACAGTCACCCACTTTTTTAATAAATTCCACTGCCATACCATCCAAACCTGCTAACTTGCCAGCTTTCATCTTCCGCAAAGCTTTTACTACCTCTTCTCTGTTTACCAAATCATTCTCCCTAACCGTCTCACTTTGCACACCACCTCGACTAAAACACCCTATATCTGCCACTCTATCATCAAACACATTCAACAAACCTTCAAAATACTCACTCCATCTCCTTCTCACATCACCACTACTTGTTATCACCTCCCCATTAGCCCCCTTCACTGAAGTTCCCATTTGCTCCCTTGTCTTATGCACTTTATTTACCTCCTTCCCAAACATCTTTTTATTCTCCCTAAGATTTAATGATACTCTCTCACCCCAACTCTCATTTGCCCTCTTTTTCACCTCTTGCACCTTTCTCTTGACCTCCTGCCTCTTTCTTTTATACCTCTCCCACTCATTTGCATTTTTTCCCAGCAAAAATCGTCCAAATGCCTCTCTCTTCTCTTTCACTAATAATCTTACTTCTTCATCCCACCACTCGCTACCCTTTCTAATCAACCCACCTCCCATGCTTCTCATGCCACAAGCATCTTTTGCGCAAGCCATCACTGCTTCCCTAAATACATCCCATTCCTCCCCCACTCCCCTTACCTCCTTTGTTCTCACCTTTTTCCATTCTGTACTCAGTCTCTCCTGGTACTTCCTCACATAAGTCTCTTTCCCAAGCTCACTTACTCTCACCACTCTCTTCACCCCACCATTCTCTCTTCTTTTCTGAAAACCCCTACAAATCTTCACCTTTGCCTCCACAAGATAATGATCAGACATCCCTCCAGCTGCAACTCTCAGCACATTAACATCCAAAAGTCTCTCTTTCGCGTGCCTATCAATTAACACATAATCCAATAACGCTCTCTGGCCATCTCTGCTACTTACATACGTATACTTATGTATATCTCGCTTTTTAAACCAGGTATTCCCAATCACCAATCCTTTCTCAGCACACAAATCCACAAGCTCTTCACCATTTCCATTTACAACACTGAACACCACATGTATACCAATTATTCCCTCAACTGCCACATTACTCACCTTTGTAATCAAATCACCCATCACAATAACCCGGTCTTGTGCATCAAAACCACTAACACACTCATTCAGCTGCTCCCAAAACACCTGCCTCTCATGATCTTTCTTCTCATGCCCAGGTGCATATGCACCAATAATCACCCAACTCTCTCCATCAACTTTCAGTTTCACCCATATCAATCTAGAATTTACTTTCTTACACTCTATCACATACTCCCACAACTGTTTCAGTAGTGCTACTCCTTCCCTTGCTCTTGTCCTCTCACTAACCCCTGACTTTACTCCCAAGACATTCCCAAACCACTCTTCCCCTTTATCCTTGAGCTTCGTTTCACTCCGAGCCAAAAATCCAGGTTCCTTTCCTCAAACATACTACCTATTTCTCCTTTTTTCTCATCTTGGTTACATCCACACACATTTGGACACCCCAATCTGAGCCTTCGAGGAGGATGAGCACTCCCCGCGTGACTCCTTCTTCTGTTTCCCCTTTTAAAAAGTCAAAATACAAAGAGGGGAGGGTTTCTGGCCCCCCACTCCCATCCCCTTTAGTCGCCTTCTACGACACGTGAGGAATGCATGGGAAGTATTCTTTCTCCCTTATTTTTTATTTTTTTTTTTTGCTTTGTCGCTGTCTCCCGCGTTTGCGAGGTAGCGCAAGGAAACAGACGAAAGAAATGGCACAACCCACCCCCATACACATGCCTTGATTCAATCCACTGACAGCACGTCAACCCCGGTATACCACATCGCTCCAATTCACTCTATTCTTTGCCCTCCTTTCACAATCCTGCATGTTCAGGCCCCGATCACACAAAATCTTTTTCACTCCATCTTTCCACCTCCAATTTGGTCTCCCTCTTCTCCTCGTTCCCTCCACCTCCGACACATATATCCTCTTGGTCAATCTTTCCTCACTCATTCTCTCCATGTGACCAAACCATTTCAAAACACCCTCTTCTGCTCTCTCAACCACGCTCTTTTTATTTCCACACATCTCTCTTACCCTTACGTTACTTACTCGATCAAACCACCTCACACCACACATTGTCCTCAAACATCTCATTTCCAGCACATCCATCCTCCTGCGAACAACTCTATCCATAGTCCACGCCTCGCAACCATACAACATTGTTGGAACCACTATTCCTTCAAACATACCCATTTTTGCCCTCCGAGATAATGTTCTCGACTTCCACACATTCTTCAAGGCTCCCAGAATTTTCGCCCCCTCCCCCACCCTATGATCCACTTCCGCTTCCATGGTTCCATCCGCTGCCAGATCCACTCCCAGATATCTAAAACACTTCACTTCCTCCAGTTTTTCTCCATTCAAACTCACCTCCCAATTGGATTGACCCTCAACCCTACTGTACCTAATAACCTAATAACCTTGCTCTTATTCTCCCTTATATATATATATATTATTTTTTATTTATTTTGCTTTGTCGCTGTCTCCCGCGTTTGCGAGGTAGCGCAAGGAAACAGACGAAAGAAATGGCCCAACCCACCCCCATACACATGTATATACATACACGTCCACACACGCAAATATACATACCTATACATCTCAATGTACACATATATATACACACACAGACATATACATATATACACATGTACATAATTCATACTGTCTGCCTTTATTCATTCCCATCGCCACCTCGCCACACATGGAATAACATCCCCCTCCCCCCCTCATGTGTGCGAGGTAGCGCTAGGAAAAGACAACAAAGGGCACATTCGTTCACACTCAGTCTCTAGCTGTCATGTAATAATGCCCGAAACCACAGCTCCCTTTCCACATCCAGGCCCTACAGAACTTTCCATGGTTTTCCCCAGACGCTTCACATGCCCTGATTCAATCCATGAGAGCACGTTGACCCCGGTATACCACATCAATCCAATTCACTCTATTCCTTGCCCGCCTTTCACCCTCCTGCATGTTCAGGCCCTGATCACTCAAAATCTTTTTCACTCCACCTTTCCACCTCCAATTTGGTCTCCCACTTCTCCTCGTTCCCTCCACCTTCGACACATATATCCTCTTGGTCAATCTTTCCTCACTCATCCTCTCCATGTGCCTAAACCATTTCAAAACACCCTCTTCTGCTCTCTCAACCACACTCTTTTTATTTCCACACATCTCTCTTACCCTTACATTACTTACTCAATCAAACCACCTCACACCACATATTGTCCTCAAACATCTCATTTCCAGCACATCCACCCTCCTGCGCACAACTCTATCCATAGCCCATGCCTCGCAACCATACAACATTGTTGGAAACACTATTCCTTCAAACATACCCATTTTTTGCTTTCAGAGATAATGTTCTCAACTTCCAAACATTCCTCAAGGCTCCCAGGATTTTCTCCCCTCCCCCACCCTATGATTCACTTCCGCTTCCATGGTTCCATCCACTGCCAGATCCACTCCCAGATATCTAAAACACTTTACTTCCTCCAGTTTTTCTCCATTCAAACTTACCTCCCAATTGACTTGACCCTCAACCCTACTGTACCTAATAACCTTGCTCTTATTCACATTTACTCTTAACTTTCTTCTTTCACACACTATACCAAACTCAGTCACCAGCTTCTGCAGTTTCTCACATGAATCAGCCACCAGCGCTGTATCATCAGCAAACAACAACTGACTCACTTCCCAAGCTCTCTCATCCACAACAGACTGCAAACTTGCCCCTCTTTCCAGAACTCTTGCATTCACCTTCCTAACAACCCCATCCATAAAAAAATTAAACAACCATGGAGACATCACACACCCCTGCCGCAAACCTACATTCACTGAGAACCAATCACTTTCCTCTCTTCCTACATGTACACATGCCTTACATCCTCGATAAACTTTTCACTGCTTCTAACAACCTGCCTCCCACACAACTTACTCACATATATATATGTATCTATTTATTTATTCATTCACTATACTTTGTCACTGTCTCCTGCGTTAGCAAGGTAGCACAAGGAAACAGATGAAAGAATGGCCCAACCCACCCACATACACATGTATATACATACGCGTTAATATGCGCACATATACATACCTATACATTTCAATGTATACATCTACATACACAGACATATACATATATACAAATGTACATAAATCATGCTTGCTGCCCATATTAATTCCTGTCGCCACCCCGCCACACATTTCCATAATGTGGGGTTTTCAAGACAGCAGTGTAGATGTTACAGTAAAAACATGTATGTTCACTGATTCAAGAAGTGGAATCACAGATCCGTCAAGGAAAAAGGAAAGTTACAAGTTTTCCATAAGGAGATGGGCAGAAAATAGGTTTTTGGGGCATTAAATTTAACCAGATTTTGTTCCCCACTTTGATATCCTGTCCAAGTCTGTGTTTAATAAGGAATTTGTGTTGAAGAAGCAGGCTTTGAAGGATGTGGAGGAATGCAATGCTGATTTGTCAGCATAGGAGTACATTCAGTCATTTGTGGAAAGGAAATCACTGATAAAACATAAAAAAAGTGTAAGGGACTGGACAGAACCTTGAGGGAAACTGCTGCTGATGGGGAATGGGGTAGAGGCTGATCAACTGACAACCACAGAGATAGATCATCCAGAGAGGAAGCTAGATTTGAGGGAGCAAAGTAGGGGAGGGAATTCACAAGAGAGGAGCTTAAGAGATAAGACTCTCATGCTACACCCTCTTAAATGCTTTGGTTATATCAAAATCTTTCTAGGATAATGACCAGACATTATTAGGATAAGATCTCATCTTATGGAAGCCATACCACTGATCAGAGATTCAAGATATCAGAGGATATGGGAGTTGAGGAGGGATTCAAAGACTTTGGAAATAGTAGATATCACAGCAACAGGATGATAGCTTGAGGTGTCTGAAAGGTTTGCATTCATTCACACTATTTCCAGACTCCAAACTAATTGTAGCCACTACATTATGTCTATTAAGAATACTACAGGTTACCCAGAAGTACAGGGTGTAAGGCTATCACTCTGGATGTAAAACTGGAGGTGCTTAGGAAGTTTGATGATGGCAAGGAAGTCATGGACATCGTCTTTTGAAATAAAATTCACTGAAGGAGGAGGTCACATGCCTCAACGAGTGTTTAATATGGTCATAACTGGCCCATTTCAGAAAAGATTTCCATGCAAGACATTCATAGCAAGGAAATAAAGACTGCTACAGGGTTTAAAGCAGACAAAAATTACTTAAAACTTCGACTAAGAAGGAATGCTGTGGGAGATTTTTAGCTTAAGTCCTTTCTAGTGCTTTATTCATAATCTTCTAGGACTATGATGGGCTTGTAAAGTCCACATTACCTGCAATTTGACAACAGTTGCTGAATCTGATGCCAGTCCTTAGTGATACTAATACAGTCTTCCACCACCACCAACCATTATGCCTCCCAACCCCTCTCCTTCCCAAAACCCTGCCTTCACACCATAACCTAAAGCCCTCATCTCAATATTTTCTGTTTTCATAAAATATCTTAACTGGCTGGCATGCATGGTAAGTTGTTCTACGGCTAAGTTATTGCATGCATATTCCATAAGCAAGACTTAGAAAAGGGAAACTAGTGCTCAGGAGTGCATCCCCATCCATTACATAATGGGCTTCAGCTGCTCATATGCTAACTATTCACATAATGACAAGTTTTTCAGGAAAGTAAATTTGTCGCTAAATGGTGGGTGTCAGTAATAAAGTCTTTCTGTATAACTGTTTCCAATGACTCTGTTACTGACACCATTATTCTTATGTCCAACCACAAGTCAAAATCTTTTTAATCATTAGTTATGATATACAGGATGACAGCTTAAAAGAAGACAAATTAACAGTCTATCAATGATGGATAGAGAAGTTAATTTCTATTGAAAATGTTCCTTTGTTTAAACAAGTTAAACAAAATAAAAATCTGTGATATGTTTGAATAGCTTACAAAAGCCACAAATCAGTTACTACTGACAACAGCTGACCAATGCATACAGAAACAAAAACTGAAACTAAATACTTCCTCCCTCTGATTAAGATACAAACATCAGATGAAGAACGTAAACCACAAATTGTAAGCTCCTGAGAAACACCTATAAATTCTCTGGGTGAGCAAAAATTTCTTCAAATTTAACATTACAAAGAAGACATGAATGTTTTTATCCAGTAACTATTGTACCATCTTCAGCACACATGAATATAAGAAAGCAACTGAGTATAAAGAACTTAAAATATTTGGAGAAAATACCCAGTTCATACACTTCTTACATGTACATTTACAGGATTACAGTTCATGTTTCGTGAGCAAAAAACACTGGCATAGGTCATACAAAGCCCTGGCAACCTTTATTTTCGTGAGCAAAAAAACACTGGCATAGGTCATACAAAGCCCTGGCAACCTTTCTTTTTGTGAGCAAAAAAACACTGGCATAGGTCATACAAAGCCCTGGCAACCTTTCTATCAAATAATATCATACTGAGGCTGGTCAACTACTGAAAGAGTCATTTCTAATGACATACAGTCAGTAAAAGACAGTATTGCTACACCTGTCATTTACTGGTATGCTACACAAATATAGAAAACTATCAGGTATCATTGGAAAGGAAAAGGAAGTTAACAGATCTGAATTTCCAGATACCCCTATATTTCTATCTTCTGCTATATGATACATAGGATACACTGAAAACTTTCTTGTGGTTGACAGTATAATATATTAATATATGTAAGTATTCAACATCCTGGGGACAGGGGAGAAAGAATACTTCCCACGCATTCCTCACGTGTCGTAGAAGGCAACTAAAGGGGACAGGAGCGGGGTGCTAGAAACCCTCCCCTCCTTGTATTCTAACTTTCTAAATGGGGAAACAGAAGAAGGAGTCATGTGGGGAGTGCTCATCCTCCTTGGATGTAACTAAGATGAGAAAAAAGGAGAGATAGGTAGTATATTTGAGGAAAGGAACCTAGATGTTTTGGCTCTGAGTGAAACGAAGCTCAAGAGTAAAGGGGAAGAGTGGTTTGGGAATGTCTTGGTAGTAAAGTCAGGGGGTAGTGAGAGGACAAGAGCAAGGGAAGGAGTAGCACTACTCCTGAAACAGGAGTGGTGGGAGTACGTGATAGAGCGTAAGAAAGTAAACTCTAGATTGATATGGGTAAAACTGAAAGTGGATGGAGAGAGATGGGTGACTACTGGTGCATATCCACCAGGGAATGAGAAGAAAGATCATGAGAGGCAAGTGTTTTGGGAGCAGCTGAATGAGTGTGTTAGTGGTTTTGATGCACGAGACCAGGTTATAGCGATGGGTGATTTGAATGCAAAGGTGAGTAATGTGGCAGTTGAGGGAATAATTGGTATACATGGGGTGTTCAGTGTTGTAAATGGTAATGGTGAAGAGCTTGTTGATTTATGTGCTGAAAAAGGACTGGTGATTGGGAATACCTGGTTTAAAAAGCGAGATATACATAAGTATACATATGTAAGTAGCAGAGATGGCCAGAGAGCGTTATTGGATTATGTGTTAATTGATAGGCGTGCGAAAGAAAGACTTTTGAATGTTAATGTGCTGAGAGGTGCTACTGGAGGGATGTCTGATCATTATCTTGTGGAGGCGAAGGTAAAGATTTGTAGAGGTTTTCAGAAAAGAAGAGAGAATGTTGGGGTGAAGAGAGTGGTGAGAGTAATTGAGCTTGGGAAGGAGATTTGTGTGAGGAAGTACCAGGAGAGACTGAGTACAGAATGGAAAAAGGTGAGAACAAAGGATGTAAGGGGAGTGGGGGAGGAATGGGATGTATTTAGGGAAGCAGTGATAGCTTGTGCAAAAGATGTGCGTGGTATGAGAAGCATGGGAGGTGGGTTGATTAGAAAGGGTAGCGAGTGGTGGGATGAAGAAGTAAGATTATTAGTGAAAGAGAAGAGAGAGGCATTTGGACAATTTTTGCAGGGAAATAATGCAAATGACTGGGAGATGTATAAAAGAAAGAGGCAGGAGGTCAAGAGAAAAGTACAAGAGGAGAAAAAGAGGGCAAATGAGAGTTGGGGTGAGAGAGAGTATCATTAAATTTTAGGGAGAATTAAAAGATGTTTTGGAAGGAGGTAAATAAAGTGCATAAGACAAGGGAACAAATGGGAACATCAGTGAAGGGGGGTAATGGGGAGGTGATAACAAGTAGTGGTGATGTGAGAAGGAGATGGAGTGAGCATTTTGAAGGTCTGTTGAATGTGTTTGATGATAGAGTGGCAGATATAGGGCGTTTTGGTCGAGGTGGTGTGCAAAGTGAGAGGGTTAGGGAGAATGATTTGGTAAACAGAGAAGAGGTAGTAAAAGCTTTGCGGAAGATGAAAGCCGGCAAGGCAGCGGGTTTCGATGGTATTGCAGTGGAATTTATTAAAAAAGGGGTTCACTGTATTGTTAACTGGTTGGTAAGGTTATTTAATATATGCATGACTCATGGTGAGATGCCTGAGGATTGGCAGAATGCTTGCATAGTGCCATTGTACAAAGGCAAAGGGGATAAGAGTGAGTGCTCAAATTACAGAGGTATAAGTTTGTCGAGTATTCCTGGGAAATTATATGGGAGGGTATTGATTGAGAGGGTGAAGGCATGTACAGAGCATCAGACTGGGGAGGAGCAGTGTGGTTTCAGAAGTGGTACAGGATGTGTGGACCAGGTGTTTGCTTTGAGGAATGTATGTGAGAAATACTTAGAAAAGCAAATGGATTAGTATGTAGCATTTATGGATCTGGAGAAGGCATATGATAGAGTTGATAGAGATGCCCTGTGGAAGGTATTAAGAATATATGGTGTGGGAGGCAAGTTGTTAGAAGCAGTGAAAAGTTTTTATCGAGGATGTAAGGCATGTGTACGTGTAGGAAGAGTGGAAAGCGATTGGTTCTCAGTGAATGTTGGTTTGCGGCAGGGGTGTGTGATGTCTACATGGTTGTTTAATTTGTTTATGGATGGGGTTGTTAGGGAGGTGAATGCAAGAGTTTTGGAAAAAGGGAAAAGTACACAGTCTGTTGTGGATGAGAGAGCTTGGGAAGTGAGTCATTTGCTGTTCGCTGATGATACAGCGCTGGTGGCTGATTCGGGTGAGAAACTGCAGAAGCTGGTGACTGAATTTGGTAAAGTGTGTGAAAGAAGAAAGCTGAGAGTTAATGTGAATAAGAGCAAGGTTATTTGGTACAGTAGGGTTGAGGGTCAAGTCAATTAGGAGGTAAGTTTGAATGGAGAAAAACTGGAGGTAGTGAAGTGGTTTAGATATCTGGGAGTGGATTTGGCAGCGGATGGAACCATGGAAGCGGAGGTGAATCATACGGTGGTGGAGGGGGCGAAAGTTCTGGGGGCATTGAAAAATGTGTGGAAGTCAAGAACATTATCTTGGAAAGCAAAAATGGGTATGTTTGAAGGAATTGTGTTTCCAACAATGTTATATGGTTGCGAGGCGTGGGCTATAGATAGAGTTGTGCGGAGGAGGGTGGATGTACTGGAAAAGGATGTTTGAGGACAATATGTTGTGTGAGGTGGTTTGATCGAGTAAGTAATGAAAGGGTAAGAGAGATGTGTGGTAATAAAAAGAGTGTGGTTGGGAAAGCAGAAGAGGGTGTTTTGAAATGGTTTGGTCACATGGAGAAAATGAGTGAGGAAAGATTGACAAAAAGGATATATGTGTCAGAGGTGGAGGGAACGAGGAGAAGTGGGAGACCAAATTGGAGGTGGAAAGATGGTGTGAAAAAGATTTTGAGTGATCGGGGCCTGAACATGTTGGAGGGTGAAAGGCGTGCAAGGAATAGAGTGAAATGGAACAATGTGGTATACTGGGGTCGACGTGCTGTCAATGGATTGAACCAGGGCATGTGAAGCGTCTGGGGTAAACCATGAAAAGTTTTGTGGGGCCTGGATGTGGAAAGGGAGCTGTGGTTTCGGTGCATTATACATGACAGCTAGAGACTGATCGTGAATGAATGTGGCCTTTGTTGTCCTTCCCTAGCGCTACGTCGCGCACATGCGGGGAAGGGGTTTTCATTTCATATATGGCGAGGTGACGACAGGAATGAATAAGGGCAGACAGTATGAATTATGTACATGTGTACATATGTATATGTCTGTGTGTGTATATATATGTATACCTTGTGATGTATAGGTATGTAAATGTGTGTGTGTGTGGACGTGTATGTATATACATGTGTATGTGGGTGGGTTGGGCCATTCTTTCGTCTGTTTCCTTGCACTACCTCGCTGACGTGGGAGACAGCGACAAAGTACAATAAACAAATATAAATATATCTCATATCTGTTAATTTTTTTTTTTTTTTGCTTTGTCGCTGTCTCCCGCGTTTGCGAGGTAGCGCAAGGAAACAGACGAACGAAATGGCCCAACCCACCCCCATACACATGTATATACATACGTCCACACACGCAAATATACATACCTACACAGCTTTCCATGGTTTACCCCAGACGCTTCACATGCCTTGATTCAATCCACTGACAGCACGTCAACCCCAGTATACCACATCGCTCCAATTCACTCTATTCCTTGCCCTCCTTTCACCCTCCTGCATGTTCAGGCCCCGATCACACAAAATCTTTTTCACTCCATCTTTCCACCTCCAATTTGGTCTCCCTCTTCTCCTTGTTCCCTCCACCTCCGACACATATATCCTCTTGGTCAATCTTTCCTCACTCATTCTCTCCATGTGACCAAACCATTTCAAAACACCCTCTTCTGCTCTCTCAACCACGCTCTTTTTATTTCCACACATCTCTCTTACTCTTACGTTACTTACTCAATCAAACCACCTCACACCACACATTGTCCTCAAACATCTCATTTCCAGCACATCCATCCTCCTGCGCACAACTCTATCCATAGTCCACGCCTCGTAACCATACAACATTGTTGGAACCACTATTCCTTCAAACATACCCATTTTTGCTTTCCGAGATAATGTTCTCGACTTCCACACATTCTTCAAGGCTCCCAGAATTTTCGCCCCCTCCCCCACCCTATGATCCAAGACGAGGTCTTGGACAATCACGTTTACCAAATGGCATCCTAGCTATGTCTTTTCGTTGTATATCAACTGACTGTTATATTTTTCTCATGTCTCCCCTGATGATGTGATTATTGCACGAAAGTGCACTTAGGAACTTATTATGTTTCATTTTCCCTGTGGACTCATAGGAATGTGCATATGTCTGTGTATGTGTATGTATATGTATGTATATGTTGATTTGTATATGTATGTATGTGTGCATGTATGGGCACTTATGTACATACATGTGTATATGAGTGGATGGGCCATTCTTCATCTGTTTACTGGCACTACCTCACAGACACAGGGAACAGCAATTAAGTATAATAAAAAGAGCGTGGTTGAGAGAGCAGAAGAGGGTGTTTTGAAATGGTTTGGGCACATGGAGAGAATGAGTGAGGAAAGATTGACCAAGAGGATATATGTGTCGGAGGTGGAGGGAACGAGGAGAAGAGGGAGACCAAATTGGAGGTGGAAAGATGGAGTGAAAAGGATTTTGTGTGATCGGGGCCTGAACATGCAGGAGGGTGAAAGGAGGGCAAGGAATAGAGTGAATTGGAGCGATGTGGTATACAGGGGTTGACATGCTGTCAGTGGATTGAATCAAGGCATGTGAAGCGTCCGGGGTAAACCATGGAAAGCTGTGTAGGTATGTATATTTCCGTGTGTGGACGTGTGTATGTACATGTGTATGGATGGGGTTGGGCCATTTCTTTCGTCTGTTTCCTTGCGCTACCTCGCAAACGCGGGAGACAGCGACAAAGTATAAAAAAAAAAAAAAAAAAAAAAATATATATATAATATATATATATATATATATATATATATATATATATATATATATATATATATATATATATATATATATATATATAATGTGAATAAGAGCAAGGTTATTAGGTACAGTAGGGTTGAGGGTCAAGTCAATTGGGAGGTGAGTTTGAATGGAGAAAAACTGGAGGAAGTGAAGTGTTTTAGATATCTGGGAGTGGATCTGTCAGCGGATGGAACCATGGAAGCGGAAGTGGATCATAGGGTGGGGGAGGGGGCGAAAATTTTGGGAGCCTTGAAAAATGTGTGGAAGTCGAGAACATTATCTCGGAAAGCAAAAATGGGTATGTTTGAAGGAATAGTGGTTCCAACAATGTTGTATGGTTGTGAGGCGTGGGCTATGGATAGAGTTGTGCGCAGGAGGATGGATGTGCTGGAAATGAGATGTTTGAGGACAATGTGTGGTGTGAGGTGGTTTGATCAAGTAAGTAACGTAAGGGTAAGAGAGATGTGTGGAAATAAAAAGAGCGTGGCTGAGAGAGCAGAAGAGGGTGTTTTGAAATGGTTTGGGCACATGGAGAGAATGAGTGAGGAAAGATTGACCAAGAGGATATATGTGTCGGAGGTGGAGGGAACGAGGAGAAGAGGGAGACCAAATTGGAGGTGGAAAGATGGAGTGAAAAGGATTTTGTGTGATCGGGGCCTGAACATGCAGGAGGGTGAAAGGAGGGCAAGGAATAGAGTGAATTGGAGCGATGTGGTATACAGGGGTTGACGTGCTGTCGGTGGATTGAATCAAGGCATGTGAAGCGTCCGGGGTAAACCATGGAAAGCTGTGTAGGTGTGTGTATTTGCGTGTGTGGACGTGTGTATGTACATGTGTGTGGGGGGGGTTGGGCCGTTTCTTTCGTCTGTTTCCTTGCGCTACCTCGCAACCGCGGGAGACAGCGACGAGGTATAAAAAAAAAAAAAAAATGAATAAATAAATGTGTATATGAGTAGATGTTCCTTGCTGACACGGGAATCGGCGATCAAGTATAATGAAAAAGATATAATATCTATATACTAAATCATCATCAATTATACAACAATGAAGGAATATTCAAGAAATCTAACATTCAAAAACTCATTTCAAATAAAAAATTCAATTATACATCATCTAAACCATCATATTTCATCCACATTTCATATGAAATCTCATCCTTTCAGCATTCAAATCTCTATAATGATTTATTTATGAATGAAAGGTCACTATAGGCATAAAAGGCTTTCAATATAATTCACACTTACATGCTTTAAATCTAAACTTGTATCTATTGAACATTTATGGTAATTCACGCTCCACAGACATGTAAGTACAGGAAACATATTGTGTATTGGTTTGGATATTCTTCACATCCAAAATAATAAATAAATTAGTAAATAAAGTAGTAAAATTCAATTTCCCTGTTCAAAAACTTTATAAATTTCAAAATTTTCGAAAGATATATTATCCCTTTCACCTTCTTATTGTTCTCTTCCATAACTAAAAAATATCTGGCAAATGAGCAACTCATCCTTTTAGCTTGCTAAACTTCATTTATCAACTGAAAGCGTGGTACAATTCCTTTCTAAAATGAGTATCATCAAAGTAGTAAATCACTTTTGTTTGTCTTTTCACAAACAAAAAATTTTCAAGGCCTTTTCAAAGATTTAAGTCAAACAATGTGACATGAGGATGGTATCTTATAATATGCAAGAAATGCATCAAATAATCAAAATCACCATCCATGCTGAAACAACTGGAGTGATACTTCATCTCGAATTCCAGTAAACCTAAAGGTAGTGATACTTTTTTGTTATGCATATTGAAATAAAAATATAAGCAAGAGTGACAAAGAGGATATATGTGTCAGAGGTGGAGGGAACAAGAAGTGGGAGACCAATTGGACGTGGAAGGATGGAGTGAAAAAGATTCTGAGCAATCAAGACCTGAACATTCAAGAGGGTGAAAGGCGTGCAAGGAATAGAGTGAATAGGAATGATGTGGTACATCGAAGTCTACATGCTGTCAATGGATTGAACCAGGGCATGTGAAGCGTCCGGGGTAAACCATGGAAAGTTTAGTGGGACCTGGATGTTGAAAGGGAGCTGCAGTTTCAGTGCATTACACATGACAGATAGAGACTGAGTGTGAACAAAATGTGGCCTTTGTTGTCTTTTCCTAGTGCTACCTCATGTGGGATGGGGGTGCCATTTCATGCATGACAGGGTGGCAATGGGAATGGATGAAGGCAGCAAGTATGAATATGTACATGTGCATATATGTACTTGTAAGTGTATGTATGAGTTTGTATATGTTGAAATGTATAGGTAGGTATATGTATGTGTGTGTGTGTGTGTGTGTGTGTGTGTGTGTGTGTGTGTGTGTGTGTGTGTGTGTGTGTGTGTGTGGGCATTTATGTATATAATGTGTATGTGGGTGAGTTGGCCCATTCTTTCGTCTGTTTCCTTGAGCTACCACGCCAACATGGGAGACAGCGCCTAAGAACAATAAATAAATTAAATATTTAATTTTCATTCTTATCTATTTTGCTTTGTCGCTGTCTCCCGCATTAGCGAGGTAGCGCAAAGAAACAGAGAAAAGAACGGCCCAACCCACCCACATACACATGTATATATATATATATGCCCACACATGCACATATACATACCTATACATTTCAACGTATACATACATATACATATATACGCATGTACATACTCATACTTGCTGCCTTTATTCATTCCCGTCGCCACCCCACCACACATGAAATGGCACTCCCCCTCCCCCCATGTGAGGTAGCACTAGGATAAGACAACAAAGGCCACATTTGTTCACAGTCTCTAGCTGTCATGTGTAATGCAAAAAACTTTCCATGGTTTACCCCAGATGCTTCACATGCCCTGGATCAATCCAATGACAGCACGTCGACCCCAGTATACCACATCGTTCCAATTCACTCTATTCCTTGCACGCCTTTCACCCTCCTGTACGTTCAGGCCCCGATCGCTCAAAATCTTTTTCACTCCATCCTTCCACCTCCAATTTGGTCTACCACTTTTCCTCATTCCCTCCACCTCTGACACATATATCCCCTTTGTCAATCTTTCCTCACTCATTCTCTCCATGTGACCAAACCATTTCAATACACCCTCTTCTGCTCTCTAAACCACACTATCTTTATTACCCCACATCTCTGTTACCCTTTCATTACTTACTTGATCAAACCATCTCACACCACATATTGTCCTCAAACATTTCATTTCCAACACATCCACCCTCCTCCGCACAACCCCATCTACAGCCCACACCTTGCAACCAAATAACATGGTTGGAACCACTATTCCTTCAAACATACCCATCTTTGCTCTCCGAAATAATATTCTCGTCTTCCAATCATTCTTCAATGCTCCCAGAACCTTCGCCCCCTTCCCCACCCTGTGACTCACTTCTGCTTCCATGATTCCATCCACAGCCAAATCCACTCCCAAATATCTAAAACACTTTACTTCCTCCAGTTTTTCTCCATTCAAACTTACCTCCCAAGTGACTTGTCCCTCAACCCTACTGAATCTAATAATCTTGCTCTTATCCACATCTAGTCACCAGATTCTGCAGTTTCTCACCCAAATTATCTACCAGTGCTGTATCATCAGCAAACAACTGACTCACTTCCCAAGCCATCTCATCAAGGGTAAGTATGCAGTCTGCTGTTGAAAATATGTATATATACATATATGCGTGCATAGTGCCATTGTACAAAGGCAAAGGGGATAAGAGTGAGTGCTCAAATTACAGAGGTATAAGTTTGTTGAGCATTCCTGGTAAATCATATGGGAGGGTATTGATTGAGAGGGTGAAGGCATGTACAGAGCATCAGATTGGGGAAGAGCAGTGTGGTTTCAGAAGTGGTAGAGGATGTGTGGATCAGGTGTTTGCTTTGAAGAATGTATGTGAGAAATACTTAGAAAAGCAAATGGATTTGTATGTAGCATTTATGGATCTGGAGAAGGCATATGATAGAGTTGATAGAGATGCTCTGTGGAAGGTATCAAGAATATATGGTGTGGGAGGCAAGTTGTTAGAAGCAGTGAAAAGTTTTTATCGAGGATGTAAGGCATGTGTACGTGTAGGAAGAGAAGAAAGTGATTGGTTCTCACTGAATGTAGGTTTGCGGCAGGGGTGTGTTATGTCTCCATGGTTGTTTAATTTGTTTATGGATGGGGTTGTTAGGGAGGTGAATGCAAGAGTTTTGGAAAGAGGGGCAAGTATGAAGTCTGTTGGGGATGAGAGAGCTTGGGAAGTGAGTCAGTTGTTGTTCGCTGATGATACAGCGCTGGTGGCTGATTCATGTGAGAAACTGCAGAAGCTGGTGACTGAGTTTGGTAAAGTGTGTGAAAGAAGAAAGTTAAGAGTAAATGTGAATAAGAGCAAGGTTATTAGGTACAGTAGGGTTGAGGGTCAAGTCAATTGTGAGGTAAGTTTGAATGGAGAAAAACTGGAGGAAGTAAAGTGTTTTAGATATCTGGGAGTGGATCTGGCAGCGGATGGAACCATGGAAGCGGAAGTGAATCTTAGTGTGGGGGAGGGGGCGAAAATCCTGGGAGCCTTGAAGAATGTGTGGAAGACGAGAACATTATCTCCGAAAGCAAAAATGGGTATGTTTGAAGGAATAGTGGTTCCAACAATGTTGTACGGTTGCGAGGCGTGGGCTATGGATAGAGTTGTGTGCAGGAGGGTGGATGTGCTGGAAATGAGATGTTTGAGGACAATGTGTGGTGTGAGGTGGTTTGATCGAGTAAGTAATGTAAGGGTAAGAGAGATGTGTGGAAATAAAAAGAGCGTGGTTGAGAGAGCAGAAGAGGGTGTTTTGAAATGGTTTGGGCACATGGAGAGAATGAGTGAGGAAAGATTGACCAAGAGGATATATGTATCTGAGGTGGAGGGAATGAGGAGAAGTGGGAGACCAAATTGGAGGCGGAAAGATGGAGTGAAAAAAGATTTTGAGTGATCGGGGCCTGAACATGCAGGAGGGTGAAAGGCAGGCAAGGAATAGAGTGAATTGGATCGATGTGGTATACCGGGGTTGACGTGCTGTCAGTGGATTGAAGGGCATGTGAAGCGTCTGGGGTAAACCATGGAAAGTTGTGTGGGGCCTGGATGTGGAAAGGGAGCTGTGGTTTCGGGCATTATTGCATGACATCTAGAGACTGAGTGTGGACGAATGGGGCCTTTGTTGTCTTTTCCTAGCACTACCTCGCACACATGAGGGGGGAGGGGGATGGTATTCCATGTGTGGCGAGGTGGCGATGGGAATGAATAAAGGCAGACAGTGTGAATTGTGTGCATGGGTATATATGTATGTGTCTGTGTGTGTATATATATGTGTACATTGAGATGTATAGGTATGTATATTTGCATGTGTGGACGTGTATGTATATACATGTGTATGGGGGTGGGCTGGGCCATTTCTTTCGTCTGTTTCCTTGCGCTACCTTGCAAACGCGGGAGACAGCGACAAAGCAAAATAAAAAATAAAAAAACATACATGCTGTTTCATGTGTGGCGGGGAGGCGACAGGTATGGATGGGGACAGCAAGTATGAGTTTGTACATGTGTATATATGTATATGTATGTGCATGTTGAAATGTATAGGTATGTATATGTTAGGTATGTATATGTGGGTGTGTCAGCATTTATGTATATACATGTGTATGTGGGTGGGTTGGGCCACTCTTTCGTCTGTTTCCTTGTGCTACCTCACAAGTGATTTTCATGTGACTATGTACAAGTCAAGTGGGTGCTGGTGTTCAGCAAAATATTTTCACAAACAAAATAAAGAAGAATTCAACCATATCACGATATTGTACATATGTTAATAAATAATAACACCTTATATTTCACTTGAGGAAAAATACCATGGCACCTGTAACATACAAGACTAAAAAAACTTGTTGCAAAAGTAGCTGGATCTAAAGTATCAAACCAAAAATATCCAAGTTCAGTGAAGAAATCATAAAAAGACAACTGAAATCAGGACCGAAAACCAAATAAAAACCATTGGAAGAGAGAACACCTTAAACATTTACGGCCCAAGACTCTTCAAAACTTTGCCTGCAATTACCAGAAACACTGTGGGATGCACAGTAGAGAAGTTTAAGAGTGCCCAGGACAAGTACCTACAAAGTTTACCATACCATCCAAGCTGCAGGGATTATATAGGATTATGGGCTGCAGCTTCTAACAGCTTAGTCGATCAACAACCCATCCCAACAGCTTAGACCCAACCTCGGCAATGGGTGTAGACGACCTCTGACAACTTCACCAAGCATTCATCAAGTGTGGTTCACTTGAAATTTAACAGGAAGCAGTAATGTAGTTAAATAATTCATATACTAGGAAATGGTACAGTAAGTGAACCTAAAGTTGCTGTATAAACAGCCACATCACTCAGCGTAAGTTAGCAATATGTTAGTGTATGTACTGAAACAAATTAGATTTTCACAAGAAACATAGTTCTGATATTTTCTATCAAAATTGCTTCTACATGCACAGGATCACAAAATTCACATGATCCCATAAACTCACCTACATTAGTACCAGAGAAGACAAAAGACAAAAAGAAAGCCGTATTTGTGTGTGGGGTACTGAAACTCGGGTGCACACACTACATATAACCTGCTCAATTCACCTACCTAACTAACCAATCAAAGAAATGAATACAATGAAGTCAACAAAAAACATATCATCACACCCCACTCACCAGTACTCTCATTGACAGTGCGTCCAGAGGTCCTCAAGTATGCACATCATGGTATGGTTGACTGTGTTCCTCCTATCTTTTGGTCAACATTTCCCCATAGGATGCTGGAAAGCACAAGCATGTTACTCTACCACTAACAGACAAATAAGCAGATAAAAGTATTAGTATTACCCAGACAGTCCAAGATTATAGCAATGGTAAGCCTAAAAAGCACAATACAGAACATGTACCTCGCACCAATTGATAGCATGCCACAAGAGATGGAAAAAAAAAGAATCATAATAATGGAAAAGTATTATTTTCAAGTGTTAGAGAAGCCACGTTACAAACAGTACAGACAAATGGATAAATTCAGATTACAATTTCAAGATGTAACTAAGAAGGAATCTAGAAGGGAGGGGGAGAGGGGATGAAAAGGTTCCACAGAATCGTGGAATCCTTTCCATTCTCACTGTGGGTTTTACCATATAAGATGATCTGGCAAAGGTCCTACAGCTGATCCTAAGCTTACTTCATTTCTTTCTTCATCATGCAAGATGATCATCAAATAATATCTTTGCTGTCCGGTACAAAATGCCAGAGAAGACTGAACAGTTTTTTGAAGGATTTACGATAAAAAAGTTGAGGGGAAAAAATAATTCATGTACTACAGCATGCCTCCAGCAAACTGAAGAAAATACCAAGTTTTAAAGATAGATATCATATGCTTTCCAGTATATACTATTTGTAATCCAACTAGCGTAGATGAAACAGTAAACTTTTCAGGAATTAACCAACCACTAATGTGTCTCAAATCTTTGATTTCCTGAAGAAGCGTGAGATCATATCAAGATTTTTTCATTTCGATTACAACCCCCTGTGCCTCAGAATCTGAAAACCCAAGCACTCTCCCTGTAATCTAGCCCCCATACTCCTCAGATACACAACTTGACATAAAATCTACCATCTAAAGCAGAAAATCTTTTCTTAGATCAGGCATTATATCTGTTTCCATGAGTATCATTTTAATACCTTCCACAGATAGCAGTCCAGAGGCACTGCAAAGTGTCATCATGGCTCGGGTGAAGGCGGTCGGAGCATCAGGTTAGGTTTCGACAATATGTATGACCAGAATGTAAAAAATACAAAGGTGTGAAGACGAATACCACTTCACAACTGTCTGTAATCTTAAATACCACAATGTCTCAATGTTCTGAGATAGTCAGTATGCTTAATAAACTAAATAGAAAACAAAAATCACTACATAATAACAAGCTGACAGACTACAATAAAATACTTTGTATATACAGCAATGCAAAAGTAGAAAAAAAAATGTATTCATACAAGGAGTACTATCAATCTGGAATCCAAAGATAGTAAAGGGATTATCTAGACTACACAAGATCATTATAAACCTGGACTGCCGACATAGAGAAATAACGACAAAATTCTATATAGGTATTGTAATCACAACACCACAATACTTTAATAAGACATAGTAAAGCTAGACGTGGAAATTTAAATATATCCACCTCATGCTCGTCCCTAATAGCTGCCTTAAACTTGAGAAAATAACGACGTAAACAACCTGGGGCAAACTTAAAGATAATAAAGGATCAATACATTTAAAATTTAAACGAATGGCTTAAGATCAACACATCTCTGTCTACACGTGAAGAGATCTTCTTAAGAGTATAAATGATATGGATGTGCAAAGACGGCGAAGCAAGGGAAGCAACGGCAATGATCACACCAAAAAAAAAAAAAAAAGGCGGGATGAGATCAGATGAACCTGGTAATAACCAGGCAGTTGGGGGTAATGGGGGTAAAAGAGAGACAACCATTAACGCCAGACGTAACCATTAACCTCACCGTCCATCACATTCCCTTGTTCTGGCGTATCAAATCAAATTATAGTATATATTTTTTGAAAAATTATTTGATCATGAGTGATGAGCGTGAATTTCGAGGCAAAAGTAACGCTATCCATCAGTAGGTCCTACCTTGGGACGGACAACAATGCTAACATACGCATTCCGTAATGGAGGTTCTAAATTCTAATGCTAATGGTGCGTTTAGGATCAGCAACAAGTCTCTTATACCAGTTTCAGATACGAGAATAGAACAAAAAATATATCATAATATTTAATTAATGTTTACATGCAAAATAATGTGTGGGAATTTGCGTAAAACTAACAGCTGTTGTTAGCGGTCCTTTCACTATTACATGACTCGGATCTGGTGACGAGACGCCATATTGGATGCTTGTAAACAGCGCTTGTCCGATTACGATCTCAAGTTGTTATTGTTCGATTGCATAAGACTTTGCCAAAATGATAAGAATTTGCAGCATTACCCAAATTTTTTTTATTTTATTTAAGCCAATGAAAAATTGAAAACATCTTTCAAGTATGATATTCGTATCTGCTCTAAAAGTTCAATATCAATACAGCGATAACGAACTTCACCACTTTCCCACATTAAATGTACATAAATTCCGTCTCTGTTTTCTAAAGATGAATATAACCCAGATTCATTGACTTATGGCATTTGTATGATAGTAGAAAAATCTATAATCATGGCATTAATCTATAAGTTAATAATAATTCCACCAAAAATTAATATGTTAATTTAGTCCACTTAGGACTAGCGGCTAATTTGTCACACGGGATGGGAGTTCTTCTGTGCGACTCCATATTTTAAACTTTCCCCGCAATCAGAGAGCTTTTCAAACTTTTATATACTGTCAGTATTCACGGCTTCATCACTTACTAAGTCGGGCATACTTATAGATATGAGAGATGAGTGAGTGAGAGTTTATTTTGGCGAAAAATACATTCGTCTTCCGGCGCAATGGCACGTGAAATACAATCCCGTGCATTTATTTTAATGACTTCTTCATTACACATTCAAGCCAATGGATGACATTGTTCTAATAATGCAGTTGGACTAGATTCAAATTACAGTGATTCCATAATGATTATAATGGAGTAATTAAGGTTTGAGAACGGTATAATAGTAGATTCTAAAGAGATGAATTACAGGATCGGCGTATGATATTCTTATGGAGATGTAGATAGTGTTCAAAATTCAGATATTATGACTATAATTTTTCTTATGGTTGACCGATAAGATACGAGAAAAATAGTTGTGCCATTTCTTGGCGATTTTTTTAAATGTATCACTGTAGTATTACATTTTCTCAAGATACATTTCTCTGGTGTGTATCTGTCGTGAAATGAATTTATTCGGGATAAAGCAATTTATCACAATTTATACACATCCACCTAAGAGTTTATAACACTACATTACATATGGGCCGCCCTGTATCACCAATGACACACACACACACACACACACACACGCAACACACACACACACACTATCTACCATTGACTACATCTTCCTCTTTTTCTTTTTCTTTTATTTTTTACAATAGTTGAGATGGCACGAGTTGTTATGAATGCCCTAATCAAGGCCATGTCATTAACTCTCTCTCTCTCTCTCTCTCTCTCTCTCTCTCTCTCTCTCTCTCTCTCTCTCTCTCTCTCTCTCTCTCTCTCTCTCTCTCTCTCTCTCTCTCTCTCTCTCTCTCTATCTATCTATCTATCAATCTATCTATATATCTATTTGTTTATCTCCACCTATATATATATATATATATATATATATATATATATATATATATATATATATATATATATATACGGGAAAGGATCACAATTTTGCGCGTGATCAAGTGTATTCCTATGAGTCTATGGGGAAAATGAAACACGATAAGTTCCCAAGTGCACTTTCGTGTAATAATCACATCATCAGGGGAGATGCAAGAAAGAATTATAAGTGAGCTGGTATACAACGAAGAGACGTAGCTACGACGCCATTTGGTAAACACGTCTTGGACAATCACATGTTTACCAAATGGCGTCTTAGCTACGTCTCTTCGTTGTATATCAACTGACTGTTATATTTCTCTCTTGTGTCTCCCCTGATGATGTGATTATTACACGAAAGTGCACTTGGGAACTTATCGTGTTTCATTTTCTCGGTGGACTCATAGGAATATATATATATATATATATATATATATATATATATATATATATATATATATATATATATATATATATATATATATGCTAGCCTTAGCAGGTTTCTAGTTTATTGACCAGCCACTAGGGGAGGATGAACAGCTGGGTGGGCTGAGAACGAACCGTCGTGACCAAAATTCGAACCCATGCCGGCTCATGAGTATTCTAATATACCATACTAGTTCTTTTTTTTAATTGAAGCTTTTACATTTTTTTTTTCTTTTTTAGGGAAATCTAATACTGCATTGAGCAGCTTCCTTTATCTAGTACAATACCATGATTCCCTAAAGCCATTTTAGCAGTAATGTTGCGCATACTTACTGGTAACTTTTCACTCCCAGAAATTCATTCTGCGCAGGTCCTGCAGCGCCACGGACACTGGCCACGTCCACTGGGCGGGCGGGAACCATAGGTTATACGAGGTATGGTGATGCTGTGCGTTCGTTTGTGCGAGATGACTGCAAGGGCATTTAAGAAGTGTTCATTGTCTTCAGTATGAGAGCTGCATCTCGTGTATGATTTGGTCCTGTGTTAAGGTGACATATGCTCCCTGCTACCGCACGAAGCGCAGATTTTGCCTGTGGCGCGTGTATGGTAATGATTCAAATGTCTTACACTGTCGTAAAGATTGACATATCCTGCCAGCCAGTAGACCTCCAAGGATGATAATAGTTAAGACTTGAAACCTTGAAGCGTTCTTATACCATCTATATTCTTTAAGTTAATTATAATTAATGCATAAAAAATTAGTTATTTTTTCCACATGTTCTTCGTTTTTCGCATTAGCACCAAGATCAAACTTGAAATGAGCCTTGATTTTTTGTTTTTCATCCATTCTCTAGCTATCATGTGTGATGTGCCAAGACAACAGACCTCTAGCCACAACCAGTCTCCAAAGACATTTCCGTGGTTCTTCCTGCCATGTTTTAGTCCACCGACAGCACGTCGCCCCTAGTATACCACATCATTCCAATTCACTCCGTCCCGTGCACGCCTTACACTCTCCTGCATGTTCAGCCCACCCCGAGCATTCAAAACCTTTTTTTTTCCACTCCATCCTTTCCATCTCCAGTTAGGTCTGCCGCTTCTCCTTGTCCCATCAGCATCTGACACACGTACTCCTTCCTCAATCTCTCCTCAATCGCTCACTCCATATGTGGTTCGAGCCATTTCAGCAAACCTTCTCGAACCATTTCAGCCTCTCTCTCTCTCTCTCTCTCTCTCTCTCTCTCTCTCTCTCTCTCTCTCTCTCTCTCTCTCTCTCTCTCTCACCCCCAATACTTCTCACCCGCCCAACCCAACTCACAAGACACATTGTGCTCAAAACATTTGATTCCTAACACATTCACCTTCTCCCGTACATTCTCACCCACCCAGAGCCCATGCCTCGCATCCATACACCATCCATCGCTGGGCCCACAGTGCCTTCAAGTATGCCCACCTTTGTCTTCCACCAATCTCTCCACACATTCCTTAGAACCTTCGTCCCCTTACCCACCTTGTAACTCACTTCAGCATCTATGGTCTTATTAACTTTATATCTTTATCTTTTATAGTACATTTTTATCTTTTATAGTATATCTTTATCTTTTATGTCAATATGTTACAAAAAAAGCCTCCTTTCTCCGTAATGTAAATGGATTCGGGACATGAGTTGTCTTCAGATTTAAATATTAATACACAAAATCATTTAAAATATTTGCTATGGCTTCGATGTGTAAAACAAAGCCACAGTTTTCCTTAATAACGCACAAATTGATTGGGTAATGACTGATTACCTCCAACATAACTATAAAACTCCTTAGAGTTTGTTTTGCTATTTTCAGCAGTACTCGCTCTATACTGATGTTTACTTTGACGTATAAGTCTCTATAAGTTCTTCTACGCAAAAAGTTACATAATTCATCATCATGTTGGTTATTGGTCTTTGAGTTTTCTATGTGCGCTACTTTCTAAGACAACAAGCGCCTCTTCATGTCACTGCCCACCACATCGGCATCGTATTTGAATAAAATACCGCTTACTACGCATTTGCACAAATGTTGTTCCCTCCACTGCTTTGAAAGTTTTACTGAAGCTTTTTCCAAGCTGCGTCCATCTCGTTTTCATTAACGACATCATCCCAGATATAGACAAAGATCACAAAGATATCATTACTATATTCATTTGCTAGTTATAACACGAACAAGGTATTTCTTTCATTTCTATTGACTACGAGCAATTCAAATGAGTTTGTAAAAGTCAATGGATCTGTCGCTTCTTTGCTTAGGTGGTCACGTTTTCTGTGGCTACCGAGTGCAGGCGCTGGTACCTGCGTCTCATGAGTGGGAAGCACAATTTCCATGGCTAACTAAAGTTAACTGGATTATTTCCAATTCCTCAGGAAAAATAAAAGAAATGAAACGTAAGAATAGTCTTGGCCTGACCTTACAGCCCATCCCTTTGTGACCTTATTTGTTATGTCAGGCCTGTCTGTTCGCTAGATAGTAAAAATCAAAAAATTTAATTTTGAATGAAACGAGTTCTGCATTATTGCATATCCCATTTGGATGAAATAGTATATCACACTTGAGGTATACATTTTTTAAACGGAACTGGCTAAGTTCTTTTTTAAGAAATCGGTTCGCATCATCGCGTTTAAGGGTCCTGAAAGAATCTATCCTTGGTGCTTTTAACGGGAAAAAAGTGACTAGAGAAGTGTAAAAAATGTACAACTGTAACTTCAGTAATGTTGAGACCTGCCTCTGCTGGCGTGTTGTGGTTAGCGTAAGCACCGCAGCGCTGCTGGCTTAACCGGAGAAGGGGCAAGTTAGCCTAGCTTGACGTACCGGGATGATCCCGGCCCGGCCCCTCGCTGCCACCAGCCAGTCGTCCCCCAACCACCGCTCCAACACCACTACTTGGGAAGGGACTTCCCTCCCCCGTGGCTCTCACTCGCTCTTGCTTTGCTCCGAGGCGACGGCAAAGCTCTCAGCTGGACCCAAGTCGGGCCCACAGGTATTTATGGGCGAACTTGAAGCCCCCAAAACACCTAGCGATCACTTCGTTCGACAGGATGGGTCGAGGAGGAGGTCGAGGAGGAGGAGGAGGTCGGTTGGCCTTCGTGGTGGCGATGGTGGTGATGACAGAGATGACGTGGGGTCTCGGGGACGTGCACACGTCCGTGGCCACCGTAGCTCAGCTGGTGGAGGCTGAGCACGCCGTCATCTTCGCTCTCAAGGACTACGTGAGGAAGGAAGAGTCCAGACTGGAGACTATTAAGAGGTAAGGTCCTCCAACCCATCCCTTCCTCCATAGTCCTCATACCATGTAGCCCCCCACCACAATATGCATTGCACGATACAACACTTACACACACATTTAACCAAGCCTTAGAGCACCTCCACAGCTCACTCTTTCTCTATTGACACAGCACCACCACAGCTCACTCTTTCTCTACTGACACAGCACCACCACAGCTCACTCTTTCTCTATTGACACAGCACCACCACAGCTCACTCTTTCTCTATGGACACAGCTCCACCACAGTTCACTCTTTCTCTACTGACACAGCACCACCACAGCTCACTCTTTCTCTACTGACACAGCACCACCACAGCTCACTCTATTGACACAGCACCGTATAGCTCCAAACTCCTCCTTTCTAACACAGATGGCACCACACAACCCCCACATCTCTGGCTACCCAAGTTTTAAAACGCCAGCCAGCGTTTTGATTGCGATGGACGTCCATCGTACACTCTGCATCCTCTTCTGCGCCATCGTACACTCTGTATCCTCTTCTGCGCCATCGTACACAGGTTCAAGAAGAACGTACAATGAAAGCGCAGCATTTTATTACCACTACCATCAAAATCATGATCATTATTTAGAGTCTTTCCTCTGTCACTCTTTCTAAATTTCAAAAGGAAACAATCCAATTATAATCTAATAGTAGAATGTCTCAATACCAGCGAAAATGGAGTACAAAGAGCGCCTCTTTTTTATATCAATCTACTGGCGACCTAAATTTGTTTAAATAGAATGAATGATACGACATTATAGATAATGAATGATACGACATTATAGATAATGAATGATACCACATTATAGATAATGAATGATATACGCAAATGCATCCCCCTACCGCCCAGGATAAAAAGTGAACCGTAAATTTTCCTATGCGTCGTATGTATGGCAAAGGCGATAGACGATATATTGCAACGTTGGGGCAAAAGTTCACAAAATGTGGCCATATCTTCGACGATTTTTATTAGACTAGTCAAGCAATGAGGATAATTCTCCTCCAGAAGTAAGAATGAATGAATGAATCGATATGAAAAATACACACACACGCACACAAACCCATGCGGTGCAGTGATTGTCCCGGGTTCGAATCCTACAGAGGGAACATGGTTGTCAGACGAAAGAATACGAACCACAACTGTTGTACAGTAGGGGAAAGGTGGAGAACACGACGGTACGACACCCTTGAGCACGACGGTACGACACTTGAGCACGACGATGCGACCCTTGAGCACGATGATACGATCCTTGAGCACGACGGTACGATACTTGAGCACGACGATATGACCCTTGAGTACGACGGTACGACCCTTGAGCACGACGGTACGACCCTTGAGCACGACGGTACAACACCCTTGAGCACGACGGTACGACCCTTCAGCACGACGATACAACCCTTGAGCACGACGTTACGACCCTTGAGCACGACGGTACGACCCCTGAGCACGACGGTACGACAACCTTAGGCATGACGTTACGATCCTTGAGCACGACAGTATGACCCTTGAGCACGACGGCACGACCCTTAAGCACGACGTTACGATCCTTGAGCACGACATATGACCCTTGAGCACGACGGCACGACCCTTAAACACGACGTTACGACCCTTGAGCACGACGGTACGACCCTTAAGCACGACAGTACGACAACCTTGAGCACGACGGTACGACCCTTGAGCACGACGGTACGACCCTTGAGCACGACGTTACGACCCTTGAGCACGACGATACGACACCCTTGAGCACGACGGTACGACCCTTGAGCACGACGGTACGACCCTTGAGCACGACGATACGACACCCTTGAGCACGACGGTACGACCCTTGAGCACGACGGTACGACAACCTTAGGCATGACGTTACGATCCTTGAGCACGACGGTTTGACACCTTGAGCACGACGGTACGAGCCTTGAGCACGACGGTACGACCCTTGAGCACGACGGTACGACCCTTGAGCACGACGGTACGACACCTTGAGCACGACGGTACGACACCTTGAGCACGACGTTACGACCCTTGAACACGACGGTACGACCCTTGAGCACGACGGTACGGCCCGTGAGCACGACGGTACGGCCCTTGAGCATGACGTTACGATCCTTGAGCACGACGGTTCGACACCCTTGAGCACGACGGTACGACCCTTGAGCACGACGGTACGGCCCGTGAGCACGACGGTACGACCCTTGAGCGCGACGGTACGGCCCGTGAGCACGACGGTGCGACCCTTGAGCACGACGGTACGACCCTTGAGCACGACGGTACGACCCTTGAGCTCGACGGTACGGCCCGTGAGCACGACGTTACGATCCTTGAGCACGACGGTACGACCCTTGAGCACGACGGTAGGACCCTTGAGCACGACGGTACGGCCCGTGAGCACGACGGTACGACCCTTGAGCGCGACGGTACGGCCCGTGAGCACGACAGTGCGACCCTTGAGCACGACGGTACGACCCTTGAGCGCGACGATACGACCCTTGAGCACGACGGTACGACCCTTAAGCACGACGGTACGACAAACTTAAGCACGACGGTACGACCCTTGAGCACGACGGTACGACAAACTTAAGCACGACGGTACGACCCTTAAGCACGCCGGTACGACAAACTTAAGCACGACGGTACGACCCTTGAGCACGACGGTACGACCCTTGAGCACGACGGTACGACCCTTGAGCACAACGGTACGACCCTTGAGCACGACGGTGCAACCCTTGAGCACGACGGTACGACCCTTGAGCACGACGGTACGACAGCCTTAAGCACGACGGTACGACCCTTGAGCACGATGGTACGACAACCTTAAGCACGACGGTACGACACCTTAAGCACGACGATACGACCCTTGAGCACGACGGTACGACCCTTGAGCACGACGGTACGACCCTTGAGCACGACGGTACGACAGCCTTAAGCACGACGGTACGACCCTTGAGCACGACGGTACGACAACCTTAAGCACGACCGTACGACACCTTAAGCACGACGATACGACCCTCGAGCACGACGGTACGACCCTTGAGCACGACGGTACGACCCTTGAGCACGACGGTACGACCCTTGAGCACGACGATACGACCCTTGAGCACGGCGGTAAGACCCTTTAGCACGACGGTACGACCCTTGAGCACGACGGTACGACCCTTGAGCACGACGGTAAGACCCTTAAGCACGACCTTTGAGCACGATGGGTGCGATGCCAGGACATGGTGGATGTGGATATGGTGGATGACAGTCGGATAGACACGGTGGACGACAGTCGGAGAGACATGGTGGATGTGGACATGGTGGATGATAGTCCGAGAGACATGGTGGATGTCAAACCTAACACTAAAGGTACCGGGTGGATGACACCTCGAAGCGGCTGGGTGATAAGACTGGATGAAAGAACCTAAAACCCAACCTTCGCTTGTGCTGACGGATGATGACGACGGATGTGTGTGTGTGTGTGTGTGTGTGTGTGTGTGTTGTGTGTGTGTGTGTACAGAGGCGGGCCTGGCAGCACGCCACTTTAACGGTCGACAACGTTATTATGGAAATTACCCATGACCGGAGGGGGGAGGGGGGCGACGTGAGTCAGCGAGTTGTTGAACTCGCTGACGTGGCTGACGTCAGCAACGGTCGGGGGGCGCACATCCCCCCCATTTCCGTATACTTGATCGCCGTTTTCCGCGTCAGCGACGTAGCGCCAGGACACAGACGAAGAACGGCACACACACACACACACACACACACACACACACACACACACACACATATATATATATATATATATATATATATATATATATATATATATATATATATATATATATACAGAGTATCAGATTGGGGAAGAGCAGTGTGGTTTCAGAAGTGGTAGAGGATGTGTGGATCAGGTGTTTGCTTTGAAGAATGTATGTGAGAAATACTTAGAAAAGCAAATGGATTTGTATGTAGCATTTATGGATCTGGAGAAGGCATATGATAGAGTTGAAAGAGATGCTCTGTGGAAGGTATCAAGAATATATGGTGTGGGAGGAAAGTTGTTAGAAGCAGTGAAAAGTTTTTATCGAGGATGTAAGGCATGTGTACGTGTAGGAAGAGAGGAAAGTGATTGGTTCTCAGTGAATGTAGGTTTGCGGCAGGGGTGTGTGATGTCTCCATGGTTGTTTAATTTATTTATGGATGGGGTTGTTAGGGAGGTAAATGCAAGAGTTTTGGAAAGAGGGGCAAGTATGAAGTCTGTTGGGGATGAGAGAGCTTGGGAAGTGAGTCAGTTGTTGTTCGCTGATGATACAGCGCTGGTGGCTGATTCATGTGAGAAACTGCAGAAGCTGGTGACTGAGTTTGGAAAAGTGTGTGGAAGAAGAAAGTTAAGAGTAAATGTGAATAAGAGCAAGGTTATTAGGTACAGTAGGGTTGAGGGTCAAGTCAATTGGGAGGTGAGTTTGAATGGAGAAAAACTGGAGGAAGTGAAGTGTTTTAGATATCTGGGAGTGGATCTGGCAGCGGATGGAACCATGGAAGCGGAAGTGGATCATAGGGTGGGGGAGGGGGCGAAAATCCTGGGGGTCTTGAAAAATGTGTGGAATTCGAGAACATTATCTCGGAAAGCAAAAATGGGCATGTTTGAAGGAATAGTGGTTCCAACAATGTTGTATGGTTGCGAGGCGTGGGCTATGGATAGAGTTGTGCGCAGGAGGATGGATGTGCTGGAAATGAGATGTTTGAGGACAATGTGTGGTGTGAGGTGGTTTGATCGAGCGAGTAACGTAAGGGTAAGAGAGATGTGTGGAAATAAAAAGAGCGTGGTTGAGAGAGCAGAAGAGGGTGTTTTGAAGTGGTTTGGGCACATGGAGAGGATGAGTGAGGAAAGATTGACCAAGAGGATATATGTGTCGGAGGTGGAGGGAACAAGGAGAAGAGGGAGACCAAATTGGAGGTGGAAAGATGGAGTGAAAAAGATTTTGTGTGATCGGGGCCTGAACATGCAGGAGGGTGAAAGGAGGGCAAGGAATAGAGTGAATTGGAGCGATGTGGTATACCGGGGTTGACGTGCTGTCAGTGGATTGAATCAAGGCATGTGAAGCGTCTGGGGTAAACCATGGAAAGCTGTGTAGGTATGTATATTTGCGTGTGTGGACGTATGTATATACATGTGTATGGGGGGGGGGGGGTTGGGCCATTTCTTTCGTCTGTTTCCTTGCGCTACCTCGCAAACGCGGGAGACAGCGACAAAGTATAATAAATAAATAAATATATATATATATATATATATATATATATATATATATATATATATATATATATATATATATATATATATATGGAGAAAAGCTGGAGGAAGTAAAGTGTTTTAGATATCTGGGAGTGGATCTGGCAGCGGATGGAACCATGGAAGCGGAAGTGGATCATAGGGTGGGGGAGGGGGCGAAAATCCTGGGAGCCTTGAAGAATGAGTGGAAGTCGAGAACATTATCTCGGAAAGCAAAAATGGGTATGTTTGAAGGAATAGTGGTTCCAACAATGTTGTATGGTTGCGAGGCGTGGGCTATGGATAGAGGTGTGCGCAGGAGGGTGGATGTGCTGGAAATGAGATGTTTGAGGACAATGTGTGGTGTGAGGTGGTTTGATCGAGTAAGTAATGTAAGGGTAAGAGAGATGTGTGGAAATAAAAAGAGCGTGGTTGAAAGAGCAGAAGAGGGTGTAATGAAATGGTTTGGGCGCATGGAGAGAATGAGTGAGGAAAGATTGACCAAGAGGATATATGTGTCGGAGGTGGAGGGAACGAGGAGAAGTGGGAGACCAAATTGGAGGTGGAAAGATGGAGTGAAAAAGATTTTGAGTGATCGGGGCCTGAACATGCAGGAGGGTGAAAGGCGGGCAAGGAATAGAGTGAATTGGATCGATGTGATATACCGGGGTTGACGTGCTGTCAGTGGATTGAATCAGGGCATGTGAAGCGTCTGGGGTAAACCATGGAAAGTTGTGTGGGCCCTGGATGTGGAAAGGGAGCTGTGGTTTCGAGCATTATTGCATGACAGCCAAAGACTGAGTGTGAACGAATGGGGCCTTTGTTGTCTTTTCCTAGCGCTACCTCGCACACATGAGGGGGGAGGGGGATGGTATTCCAAGTGTGGCGAGGTGGCGATGGGAATGAATAAAGGCAGACAGTGTGAATTGTGTGCATGGGTATATAGGTATGTGTCTGTGTGTGTATATATATATATATATGTGTACATTGAGATGTATAGGTATGTATATTTGCGTGTGTGGACGTGTATGTATATACATGTGTATGGGGCCATTTCTTTCGTCTGTTTCCTTGCGCTACCTCGCAAATGCGGGAGACAGCGACAAAGCAAAATAAAAAAAAAAAAAATATATATATATATATATATATATATATATATATATATATATATATATATATATATATAATATTCATGAAACTAAAAATGGAAATAAGTACATTTTCCTTCTATATTCATTCAGTGTTTGTGTTTCAACATTTTCAAAAGAAATTCTCTTCGCTTATTTACATTAGCTTGACTGGATTAACTTGGGTCGTCGAAGGTATGACCTCACACTGTCAATTTTACCTCAACTTTGACATACACCCGGCTATCGCACATTGTTGTAGAGTGTGCGAGTGGCAAGAGCTGATATATATCCGGCTATCGCACATTGTTGTAGAGTGTGCGAGTGGCAAGCACTGATATATATCCGGCTATCGCACATTGTTGTAGAGTGTGCGAGTGGCAAGCGCTGATATATATCCGGCTATCGCACATTGTTGTAGAGTGTGCGAGTGGCAAGCGCTGATATATAACCGGCTGTCACACGTATGTAGCGTGTGCGATTGGCAAGCGCTGATATATATCCGGCTATCGCACATATCCGGCTGTCGCACACGGTTGTAGTGTGTGCGAGTGGCAAGCGCGAGTGTAGAACGTACCGTCATATGTGGGAGGACACCATGAAATTAAAGAAAATGAAATGATAAAGTGATAAGGGAGTAGTAATGAAATTAAAGAAAATGAAATAATAAAGTAATAAGGGAGTA